>NC_134359.1:253299214-253431714 GCF_048569485.1 Anomaloglossus baeobatrachus | reverse complement strand
CAAGGGAGAGCGCGAGAGAGAGCGCGAGAGAGAGAGAGCGCGAGAGAGAGAGAGCGGCGAGAGAGAGAGAGCGCGAGAGAGAGAGAGCGCGAGAGAGAGAGAGCGCGAGAGAGAGAGCGCGAGAGAGAGAGAGAGCGCGAGAGAGAGAGAGAGCGCGAGAGAGAGCGCGAGAGAGAGCGCGAGAGAGAGCGCGAGAGAGAGCGCGAGAGAGAGCGCGAGAGAGAGCGCGAGAGAGCGCACGAGAGAGAGCGCGAGAGAGCGCACGAGAGAGAGCGCGAGAGAGCGCACGAGAGAGAGCGCGAGAGAGCGCACGAGAGAGAGCGCGAGAGAGAGCGAGAGAGAGAGCGAGAGAGAGAGAGCGCGAGAGAGAGAGAGAGAGAGAGAGAGAGAGAGAGCGAGAGAGAGTGCGCGCGAGAGAGAGAAAGAGAGCGCGAGAGAGAGAGAGAGCGCGAGAGAGAGAGAGAGCGCGAGAGAGAGAGAGCGCGAGAGAGAGGAGCGAGCGCGAGAGAGAGAGAGAGAGCGCGAGAGAGAGAGCGCGAGAGAGAGAGAGAGCGCGAGAGAGAGAGAGCGCGAGAGAGAGAGAGCGCGCGAGAGAAGGAGAGAGCGCGAGAGAAGGAGAGAGCGCGAGAGAGAGAGCGCGAGAGAAGGAGAGAGCGCGAGAGAGAGAGAGCGCGAGAGAGAGAGAGAGAGCGCGAGAGAGAGAGAGCGCGAGAGAGAGAGCGCGAGAGAGAGAGAGAGCGCGAGAGAGAGAGAGAGCGCGAGAGAGAGAGAGAGCGCGAGAGAGAGAGAGGCGCGAGAGAGAGAGAGCGCGAGAGAGAGAGAGCGCGAGAGAGAGAGAGCGCGAGAGAGAGAGAGCGCGAGAGAGAGAGCGCGAGAGAGAGAGCGCGAGAGAGAGCGCGAGAGAGAGCGCGAGAGAGAGCGCGAGAGAGAGCGCGAGAGAGCGCGAGAGAGAGAGCGCGAGAGAGCGCGAGAGAGAGAGAGCGAGAGAGAGAGCGAGCGCGAGAGAGAGAGAGAGCGCGCGAGAGAGAGAGAGCGCGAGAGAGAGAGCGAGCGCGAGAGAGAGAGAGAGCGCGAGAGAGAGAGCGCGAGAGAGAGAGAGAGCGCGAGAGAGAGAGAGAGCGCGCGAGAGAAGGAGAGAGCGCGAGAGAAGGAGAGAGCGCGAGAGAGAGAGCGCGAGAGAGAGGAGAGAGCGCGAGAGAGAGAGAGCGCGAGAGAGAGAGAGCGCGAGAGAGAGAGCGCGGAGAGAGAGAGCGCGAGAGAGAGAGAGGAGCGCGAGAGAGAGAGAGAGCGCGAGAGAGAGAGAGAGCGCGAGAGAGAGAGAGCGCGAGAGAGAGAGAGCGCGAGAGAGAGAGAGCGCGGAGAGAGAGAGAGCGCGAGAGAGAGAGAGCGCGAGAGAGAGAGAGAGCGAGAGAGAGAGCGCGAGAGAGAGCGCGAGAGAGAGCGCGAGAGAGAGCGCGAGAGAGAGCGCGAGAGAGCGCGAGAGAGAGCGCGAGAGGAGCGGCGAGAGAGAAGAGAGAGCGCGAGAGAGAGAGCGAGGCGCGAGAGAGCGCGAGAGAGAGAGAGCGCGAGAGAGAGAAAGAGAGCGCGCGAGAGAGAGAGCACGAGAGAGAGCGCGAGAGAGAGAGAGCGCGAGAGAGAGAGAGCGCGGAGAGAGAGAGAGCGCGAGAGAGAGAGAGAGAGAGAGAGCGCGGAGAGAGAGAGAGCGCGAGAGAGAGAGAGCGCGCGAGAGAGAGAGAGCGCGCGAGAGAGAGAGAGCGCGCCGAGAGAGAGAGCGCGGAGAGAGAGAGAGCGCGAGAGAGAGAGAGCCGCGAGAGAGAGAGAGCGCGAGAGAGAGATGAGGCGCAGAGAGAGAGAGAGCGCGAGAGAGAGAGAGCGCGAGAGAGAGAGAGCGCGCGAGAGAGAGAGCGCGAGAGAGAGAGAGCGCGATGAGAGAGAGAGCGCGAGAGAGAGAGAGCGCGAGGGAGAGAGAGAGAGCGCCGAGAGAGAGAGCGCGCGAGAAGAGAGCGCGAGAGAGAGAGAGCGCGAGAGAGAGAGAGCGCGCGAGAGAGAGAGAGCGCGAGAGAGAGAGAGCGCGCGAGAGAGAGAGAGCGCGCGAGAGAGAGAGCGCGCGCGAGAGAGAGCGCGAGAGAGAGAGAGCGCGAGAGAGAGAGAGCGCGAGAGAGAGAGAGCGCGAGAGAGAGAGAGCGCGAGAGAGAGAGAGCGCGAGAGAGAGAGAGCGCGAGAGAGACAGCGCGAGAGAGACAGCGCGAGAGAGACAGCGCGAGAGAGACAGCGCGAGAGACAGCGTGAGAGAGACAGCGCGAGAGAGACAGCGCGAGAGAGACAGCGCGAGAGATCCGACCAAAAACTGTGATAGTGTGAATACAACTGACATTTTGCAGCGTTTTATCTTAATAATATTGCAGTCAATGAAATGGGTAAAAACCGCTGCTAAAGTGGACATATAATTGACATGTTGCAGATTTTTTTGTATCGAAATCTGCACCAAAACCGCACAAAAAAAAAAAACTGCACTGTGTGCACAGAAAATAAAAAAAAAAACAGACTTTGCTGGCTTCAGGAGAGACATGCAGGTTTTGATGCAGATTTAACAAAAAAGTAAAAAAAATGCATCAAAAACCGCGGCATGTGCACAGGGCCTAACTGTATTTTCTCCATACGTTTACTGCACCCTTCTGTCCTGTTATTATCTATTGTGAGTAAAAAGTTACAAATCTCAAATTTACCATATTCTGCTTGCTACATTCCTCACATAAGAAGAGAAAAATCCCTTTGACCCAAATGTAACTGTGTAGGTCATATGGGCAGGGGAGGATCTAAGCCGGCTCCACACATGGAGGGAGTCAGCCGCGTCATACAGCCGCCACCGGCTGCCTCTAATCACCTGCTCTGATCGCTGCTCTTTATCACTCAATTCCTGCTGCCAAAACCAGCACGAATCAAAACCTGGTTGAACAATTGCAGCCAGGTATATTTTTCTTTGAGACGCGGCAGAATTTCACAAATAATAAAGGTTGAAGATCCTACTGGGGGACGAGGGGATTTGGGTAGCACAAGTCTAATGACAGGTTCCTATTAGGCTGCTTTCACACTTGCGTTGTTTTGCATCAATCACAATCCATCGCCTTGAGGAAATACGGTAAGCGGCAAAATATTTTGCAGGATTCCGTTTTTTCCCCATAAACTTGTATTAACAATGGATTGTGACTGATGGCCCTGCGTTGCATCCGCTATGCGACTGATCAGTCATGGAATGACTGACCGCCGGGCGGAAACAATGCAGAGTGTAACGTTTTTTGTAGCGTGGAAAAAACGCAGTGCGCAGGATTCCGTCGGCATCCGTCCTTGGTTATCATGGAAGCCTGTGGGTGCCTGAATCCGTCCAATCCATCTAATTACGGATTCCGGCGACGGTTCAGTCTTTTAGAAATAGAGCATGCTCAGATGTTTCCTTTCTGGTTAAAAATATCTTTCTCTCTCTCTGTCTGTCGATCTCTCCCCCCTCTCATACTCACCGATCACGGGTGCGGCGCTGCACGGCGTTCACACTGCGGCGGCTTCTCCAGCTTTTGAAAATGCTGGCCGCTCATTATTCCATCTCATATTCACTGCTTCCCCCGCCCACCGGCGCCTATGATTGGTAGCAGTCAGATGTGCCCCCACGCTGAGTGACAGCTGTCTCACTGCAACCAATCACAGCCACCTGTGGGTGAGTCTATATCGTGAAGTACAATAACTAAATGATTAAAAAAACAAAAAACGGTGTGCGGTCCCCCCAATTTTGATACCAGCCAAGGTAAAGCCACATGGCTGAAGGCTGGTATTCTCAGGATGAGGAGCCCCCCAAATTTTGATAATAGCCAAGGTAAAGCCACATGGCTGAAGGCTGGTATTCTCAGGATGAGGAGCCCCCCAAATTTTGATACCAGCCAAGGTAAAGCCACATGGCTAAAGGCTGGTATTCTCAGGATGAGGAGCCCCCCAGCCTAAAAATATCAGCCAGCAGCCGCCCAGAATTGCCGCATCCATTAGATGTGACAGTCCCGGGACTCTACTCGGCTCATCCCGAATTGCCCTGGTGTGGTAGCAATCGGGGTAATAAGGAGTTAATGGCAGTCCACAGCTGCCACTAAGTTCTAGGTCAATGCATGGCAGGAGACTATGAGACATCCCGCATGATTAACCTGTAGTGAAAGTAAATAAACACAAAACACCAAAAAATCCTTTATTTGAAATAAAAGACATAAAAACACCCTCTTTCACCACTTTATTAATCCCCAAATACCTCTCCAGGTCCGACGTAATCCACACAAGGTCCAAAGACGCTTTCAGCTCTGCTACAACGGAAGCTGACAGGAGCGGCCGGTAGAGAACGACTGCTCACTGTCAGCTCCACGGAGCAACTGAAGTGAGTCGCGGTCAGCGGTGACGTCACTCAGGTCACTCGCGGCTACCGCTGGATCCTCCAATCAGCGGTGCCCTCACTCAGGTGATTTGCGGTGTCAGGTGGAGGGCTCCAGCTGGCTGCGGTCAACCTGAGTGACGGCACCGCTGATAGCGCGGTTCACTGCAGTCATTCCGGGGATTTGCGGTCACTGGTGAGTCCTTCACCAGTGACCACAAATCAGGCCGCGGCAAACAGACAGAGCCGCACAATGACAATGAAGTCAGGTGAAGTTCATCAGAGTTCATTGTGATCGCAGCCAGCCATGCTCTATAGGATGTAGCAGAGCCGAGTGGGACCGCACTGTCAAAAATGCTGGATTCTGGTACAAACTGCTACAATGGGTCAGTTTTTTTTAACAGATCCGTTCAATCAGTTGTACCACAATCTCCAACGTATCCGTCACATCAGTCACACAACAGATTGTGACAGATGCAAAACAACGCAAGTGTGAAAGCAGCCTTAAAGAGAACCTTATATTTTTATTGCCAAATCATAACTTTGAATAGAGGGACACGAAGGCTCCCGAATCACCAATTGGAGTTACTCAATCTAAGATAATAAAAAAAAAAACAGCAAAAAACGCTGGCTTACGTCTCTCCCCCCCCATCCCCAAACAAAAAAAAAACAAAACAAAAAAAAACAAACAAACAAGGATTCACAGCTCTACGGTAAATTTAAGAATAGTTTGCACACCTTATTTAATCCATTTAAAAATGGAGACCATGAGGGATGAAGGGAATTTTGTTTACTTACCGTAAATTCCTTTTCTTCTAGCTCCTATTGGGAGACCCAGACAATTGGGTGTATAGCTTCTGCCTCCGGAGGCCACACAAAGTATTACACTCAAAAGTGTAACCCCTCCCCTCTGCCTATACACCCTCCCGTGCATCACGGGCTCCTCAGTTTTGGTGCAAAAGCAGGAAGGAGGAAACTTATAAATTGGTTTAAGGTAAATTCAATCCGAAGGATGTTCGGAGAACTGAAAACCATGAAACAATTGAACATGAACAACATGTGTACACAAAAGAACAACTAGCCCGAAGGGAACAGGGGCGGGTGCTGGGTCTCCCAATAGGAGCTAGAAGAAAAGGAATTTACGGTAAGTAAACAAAATTCCCTTCTTCTTTGTCGCTCCATTGGGAGACCCAGACAATTGGGACGTCCAAAAGCAGTCCCTGGGTGGGTAAAAGAATACCTCGATAACAAGAGCCGACACAACTCCCTCTTACAGGTGGGCCACCGCCGCCTGAAGGACTTGCCTACCTAGACTGGCATCTGCCAAAGCATAGGCATGCACTTGATAGTGCTTTGTGAAAGTGTGCATACTAGACCACATAGCTGCCTGACACACTTGTAGAGCCGTTGCCTGGTGCCGCAATGCCCAGGACGCCCCCACGGCTCTGGTAGAATGGGCTTTCAGCCCCGAAGGAATCGGAAGCCCCGAAGAACGGTAAGCTTCAAGAATCGGTTCCTTGATCCACCGAGCCAAGGTTGACCTGGAAGCTTGCGAACCCTTACGCTGACCGGCCACAAGGACAAAGAGCGCATCTGAACGGCGCAGGGGCGCTGTGCGAGACACGTAGAATCGGAGTGCTCTCACTAGATCTAATGAGTGCAAATCCTTTTCAAAGCGGTGAATTGGATTAGGGCAAAATGAAGGTAAGGTGATATCCTGATTGAGATGAAAACTGAAAGAATATTGAGAGTGCCGATACTTGCCCTTTGAGAGAACTAAGTGACAACCCCTTATCCATTCCGGATTGAAGGAAGGAAAGAAAAGTGGGTAAGGCAAAAGGCCAAGGAGTAAAACCTTTATCAGAACACCAGGACAAGAAAATCCGCCAAGACCTGTAATAGATCTTGGCGGACGTCGGTTTCCTGGCCTGTCTCATAGTGGCAATGACATCCTGAGACAACCCTGAAGACGCTAGGAGCCAGGACTCAATGGCCACACAGTCAGGTTGAGGGCCGCAGAATTCAGATGGAAAAACGGCCCTTGCGACAGCAAGTCTGGGCGGTCTGGCTGACCCACCGTGAGATGCCACAGATCCGGGTACCATGACCGCCTCGGCCAGTCTGGAGCGACGAGAATGGCGCGACGGCAGTCGGACCTGATCTTGCGTAGTACTCTGGGCAGCATTGCCAGAGGAGGAAATACATAAGGCAGTCGAAACTGCGACCAATCCTGAACTAATGCGTCCGCCGCCAGAGCTCTGTGATCTTGAGATCGTGCCATGAAGGCCGGGGACCTTGTTGTTGTGCCGTGACGCCATGAGATCGACGTCCGGCGTTCCCCAGCGGCGACAGATCTCTCGAAACACTTCTGGGTGCAGGGACCATTCCCCCGCATCCATTCCCTGACGACTGAGAAAATCTGCTTCCTAGTTTTCTACACCCGGTATGTGAACTGCGGAGATGGTGGATGCTGTGGCTTCCACCCACTGCAGAATTCGCCGGACTTCTTGGAAGGCTTGACGACTCCGCGTGCCGCCTTGGTGGTTGATGTATGCGACGGCAGTGGCGTTGTCCGACTGGATACGGATCTGCCTGCCCTCCAGCAACTGCTGGAAAGCCCAATAGGGCCAGATACACTGCCCTTATCTCCAGGACATTGATCTGAAGGGAAGACTCTATCGGAGTCCAGGTTCCCTGAGCCCTGTGATGGAGGAACACCGCTCCCCACCCTGACAGGCTCGCGTCCGTGGTGACCACAGCCCAGGTTGGGGGCAGGAAGGATTTTCCCTGTGATAGAGAAGTGGGAAGAAGCCACCACTGAAGAGACGTCTTTGTTGCAAGGGAAAGAGAGACGTTCCTGTCGAGAGAGTTCGACCTCCTGTCCCATTTGTGGAGAATGTCCCACTGGATGGAATTGCGCGAAAGGCACTGCTTCCATCGCTGCCACCATCTTCCCCAGGAAGTGCATGAGGCGTCTCAAGGGGTGTGACTGAGTCTGAATCAGAGATTGCACCCCTGCCTGCAGTGACAGCTGTTTGTCTAGTGGTAGCTTGACTACCGCTGACTGTGTATGAAACTCCATCCCTAGATAAGTCAGAGATTGGGTCGGTGTCAACTTGGATTTTGGGAAGTTGATGAGCCACCCGAACTGCTGGAGGGTCTCCAGAGCGACGGTAAGGCTGTGTTGACACGCCGCCCGAGAAGGAGCCCTGACTAAGAGATCGTCTAAGTAGGGAATCACCGAGTGCCCCTGAGAATGCAGGACCGCCACAACGGATGCCATGACTTTGGTGAAAACCCGTGGGGCTGTCGCCAGGCCGAAGGGCAATGCCACGAACTGAAGGTGTTCGTCCCCGATGGCGAAACGCAAAAAGCGTTGATGTTCTGGTGCGATCGGCACATGGAGATAAGCATCCTTGATGTCGATCGATGCGAGGAAGTCTCCTTGTGACATCGAGGCGATGACCGAGCGGAGAGATTCCATCCGGAATCGTCTGGTGCTCACGTGTTTGTTGAGCAATTTGAGGTCCAGAACGGGACGGAATGATCCGTCTTTCTTTGGCACCACGAATAAGTTGGAGTAAAAACCGCGACCCTGTTCCTGAGTGGGAACGGGGGTCACAACTCCTTCTTTTTTCAGAGCGTCCACTGCTTGAAAAAGTGCGTCTGCCCGCGCGGGGGGCGGGGAGGTTCTGAAGAAACGAGTCAGAGGACGAGAGCTGAACTCTATCCTGTAACCGTGAGACAGGATGTCTCTCACCCATCGGTCTTGAACATGTGGCCACCAGGCGTCGCGAAAGCGGGAGAGCCTGCCACCGACCGAGGATGCGGTTCGGGGATGCCGTGAGTCATGAGGAGGCCGCCTTGGGGGCAGTGCCTCCGGCGGTCTTTTGGGGGCGTGACTTAGACCGCCACGCATAGGAGTTCCTCTGGCCTTTGTCCTGTCTATTGGACGAAGAGGACTGTGGCTTGGCGGAGGGACGAAAGGACCGAAACCTCGATTGTATTTTTCGTTGCTGATGTCTCTTGGGTTTGGACTGGGGTAAGGAGGAGTCCTTTCCCTTGGATTCCTTAATAATCTCATCCAATCGTTCGCCAAACAATCTCTCGCCAGAAAACGGCAAACCGGTTAAGAACCTCTTGGAAGCCGAGTCTGCCTTCCATTCGCGCAGCCACATGGCCCTGCGGACTGCAACAGAATTAGCGGATGCCACCGCTGTACGGCTAGTTGAGTCTAGGACTGCGTTCATGGCGTAGGAAGAAAACGCCGACGCCTGCGAGGTTAAAGATGCAACCTGCGGGGCAGACGTACGTGTGACCGCATTAATCTCAGCCAGACAAGCTGAGATAGCTTGGAGTGCCCACACGGCTGCAAAAGCCGGGGCAAAAGACGCTCCCGTGGCCTCATAGATGGATTTCATCAGGAGTTCTATCTGCCTGTCAGTGGCATCTTTTAGTGATGAGCCATCTGCAACCGCAACCACAGATCTAGACAGATCTAGCCGCCAATCTGGAGACTGGGGGATCCACCTTGGGACATTGAGCCCAACCCTTAACTACGTCAGCGGGGAAGGGGTAACGTGTGTCAGTAAGGCGCTTAGTAAAGCGCTTGTCCGGAACCGTTCTGGGCTTCTGGATGGCATCCCTGAAGTTAGAGTGATCAAAAAATGCACTCCGTGTACGTTTGGGGAACCGAAACTGGTGTTTCTCCTGCTGAGAGGCCGACTCCTCTATAGGTGGAGGCGGGGGAGATAGATCCAACACCTGATTGATGGACGAGATAAGATCATTTACTAAGGCTTCCCCTTCAGGTGTATCAAGATTGAGAGCAACATCAGGGTCCGAACCCCGAGCTGCAACCTCCGCCTCGTCCTCCAGAGAGTCCTCAAGCTGGGAACCCGAGCAGCGTGAGGAAGTCGGGGAAGATTCCAAGCGAGCCCGCTTAGCTGGTCTGGGACTGTGGTCCGTGGAGGAGTCCTCCACGTGAGACCTAGGGCCCACCCCGGCCGGGGTGGACCGAGAGGGACCTGGAGGCGCCGATCTAACAGGGTCCGGGGCCTGTGTAAGGACCGGTCTGGACTGCAGGGCTTCCAGCAACTTGGCAGACCATTTGTCCATAGACTGAGCCATGGATTGTGAGAGTGACTCTGAGAGCTTTTCAGCAAAAACTGCAAACTCTGTCGCTGCCACCTGGACAGTGGAAGCAGGGGGGTCTGCCTGAGCCGAGGGGCCCACTAGTGACCGAGGCTCCGGCTGAGCAAGCGTAACAGGGGCCGAGCATTGCTCACAGTGAGGGTAGGTGGAACCCGCAGGTAACATAGCCCTACAAGAGGTACATGTCGCAAAAAAACCCTGTGCTTTAGTGCCCTTGCTCCTTGTGGACGACATGCTGTAGTGTCCTAGGAGCGTGATCACTGAGGGTATATAGAAAAAAGGGTATACAGCCCGGCCGAACAGAAATAAGTATATATATACGTATCTATACCGGCACCCAGGGGGACCAACACCGAGTGACCGGTGCGGCTTACCGACCGCTAAAAAGCGGGGTGTGTGTGCTCCAGATTCCCTGCCTTGGTCTCCCAGAGCTGCAGAGCTGTTCTCTGTGATTCTCCACCGGCAGAATGTCCGAAAAATGGCTGCCGGAGCTCTCAGGGGAGGAGTGAAGCCGTGGGCGGCGTTAGGAAAAGTGCGGGAATCTGGGGTCCCCACAGTGATCAGTGAGGGGGGAGGGAGCATACAGGATGCCCCGGCCCTCACATCCGACGTCAGGTCGGCTGTCCCGCCCCTATCTCTGATAGACAGGCCCGGGGGCGGGAGTTTTGTCACTAGGCCGCGATGAAGCCGGGGACTAAATTTAATACCGTGGCCGACAAGCAGGCGCGGTCGGCGCGGTAGTCCCCGGTCTTCACAATTCAGCAGCCAGTTGCGGCGTCCGGGAACCAGGCGCTCCATACACATTCCCCATGGGGACACAGAGTACCTCGTGGATGCAGGGCCCTGTCCCTGAGGATAGATAAGCTCCTGTCCAGCAGATTCCCTCAGGGGCTGCGGAGGGAGCACGGTCCCAGAACCTGGATGACCGCTTCGGATCCCACTTCTACCAGAGCCCTAAGGGATGGAGAAGGAAACACGGCATGAGGCTCCGGCCGTCGTACCCGCAATGGGTACCTCAACCTTAACAGCACCGCCGACTTAGTGGGGTGAGAAGGGAGCATGGCGGGGGCCCCGTGGGGGCCCATTTTTCTTCCAACCGATACAATCAGCAGCTGCTGCTGACTAAAATGGAGATGTGTGAGTGGATGTGTGCCTCCTTCCACACAAAGCATAAAACTGAGGAGCCCGTGATGCACGGGAGGGTGTATAGGCAGAGGGGAGGGGTTACACTTTTGAGTGTAATACTTTGTGTGGTCTCCGGAGGCAGAAGCTATACACCCAATTGTCTGGGTCTCCCAATGGAGCGACAAAGAAATCTATTTTTAAAAGGATTAAAGGGATTGACCACTACTTTTACATTGATGACCAATCCTTAAGCGAGCTTTACACGTCACGATATATCTAACGAGATGTCGGCGGGGTCACATCGTAAGTGACGCACATCCGGCATCGTTAGTGATATCGTAGCGTGTGACAGCGGTGAACGAGCAGAAATACTCACCTTCTCGTTCATCGCTGACACATCGCTCATTTTCTAAAAATCGAACGTCCGGTTGTTCATGGTTCTTGAGGCAGCACACATCGCTCCGTGTGACACCCCGGGAACGATGAACACAGCTTACCTGCGGCCGCGGGCAATGCGGTAGGAAGGAGGTGGGTGGGATGTTTACGTCCCGCTCATCTCCGCTTCTATTGGGCGGCCACTGTGTGACATCGCTGTGACGCCAAACGTCCCTCCCCCTTCAGGAAGTGGATGTTCACCGCCCACAGCGAGGTCGTTTGGAAGGTAAGTGCGTGTGACGGGTGGTTACGACTTTGTGCGTCACGGGCAAGAAATTGCACGAATGATGGGAGCGGGTGCGATCGCAAATGCGATCGCACGAGAAATTGCAACGTGTAAAGCAGCCTTTAGAATAGGTCATCAGTGTCTGATCGGCCGGGTTCTGACACCCCAACACCCCCGCTGTTCACGGTGTCAGTGCCGGCTGGAAATGTTCCGGAGCTGCCCCCATCTCCTGATAGCAGCCGCGTACTGCACATGCGCCTCCCATTCAAATCAATAGGAGGCAGATGTGCAGTACCCGGCCTCTATCAGAAATCGGGGCCGCTCCAGAACTGAACATTTTTGGCAATCGGCGCCGACACCGAGAAAAGCTGGCATGCGGGGTGTCAGAATCCGGCCGATCAGATATTGATGACCTATCATCACATGGGATCATTCAAAACTGGAAGTTATCCTGCAATATACAAGCCCTCGGTTATATAAAAATAAAAATTATGACTTTTGGATGAAGGAAAAAAATATAAAAGAGCAAAAGATGAAAAATTGCTCTGACATGACGGGTATAAACTCCTTACCAATAGTTGTAGCTCCGGCGTCGATGCTGTTCTCCACAAGCTCTTTCACTGCGGTGGCGAGGCTCAGCACCACCTGACCAGAGCAGATTTGGTGGACAGATTTGAGGTCAATGGGTCTGATTGCTTTAGCGGGTTCAGTGCTACAAAGAAATAATAAGAGTTTATACACAGAGATGTGCTCATATAGCTAAACTTTTTACGTCTCAGTAGGCAGTATGGACACTATATTGTGGGCAGGTCTTATCTCTAAGATGTATGGGAGCATCAACTTTCACAACAGTAAAATGTTGCTAAAAAGAAGGATTGGACATGTTGAAGGCATCATCAGAGAAAATACCATGACCCCAGTTCTCTGCAGTCCAAGCCCTGTCCTTCCTGCAGAATGCCTTACACTACTCCATCCGCCACTCAGCATTGTGCTTGGTGATGTATGGCTGCACATGCTCGGCCATGAAGCTCCTGGCAGGCAAGGTGTTTTTGCTGATGTTTCCAGAAGAGATTTAGGCCCTCTGCGCACTAGCAGTTTTTACCCGCGGATTTACCCGCGGTTTTGCTGCGGAAATTTCTTGAGAAATGTTTGAAATCTTTCTGCAGACATTTCCCAGCAAAACCTATGGGAAAAAAAATAGCTGTGCGCACGCTGCGTCTTTTTCTCAAGAAAATTCTTTCTGAAGATTTTCTTGAGAAAATTTCTTGAGAAAATGTGCATGTCACTTCTTTTCCGCAGGTAGCTGCGGTATACCCCCGGAATTTCACTCCATTCACTGTAACGTAATTGCGAAATACCGGGGGTATACCGCAGGTAGCAAATGATGTGTGGTATACCCCCGGTATAGCCGTGATTTACCTGCGGTAATGCTCATCGCTGCCTGCGGTTTTGCAGGAAGTGATGTCATTATGACAGGAAGAGGAAGCGGAGCAGAGTAAACACACACGTCACACTCCCTGGACGCCGCACAGAAGCACTTCCGTGTGACGTCCGGTGGGTGCCCGTGCAGTCTGTGTCCCGCTCCAGCCCCGCCACTGCCAGCATTGCTGTGTGTCAGTGTCTGCCCGCAGTATCAGCAGCTTGTCACGCGGCAGCGCAGGCAGACACTGACACACAGCAGTGCTGGCAGCCGCGGGGATGCCGAGCGCCGCTGTCAGGAGGTGAGATGAGATCATTACCTGATGTGACGATCTCCTGCCTCCTGACGTCACTGAGGTCACTGCTGTCTATTCCCGTCTCACGAGCAGCCCGAGACTGTCACTAGCGGTGACGTCACTGGCTCTCGCGATACTGCTGAGAACGCGGCGGGCATAGAATTCAGTGACAGCGCTGACGTCAGCAGTACAGGAGATGATGACAGCAGGTAATGATCTCATCTATCCTCCTGGCAACAGCGCTCGGCATCCCCTGCAGTGACCTGGGCTATTGATGTTAGCTGAGGTCATTGCATTGCTCTTCCAGCCAATGGGGAACCTTCTGTTCTTCATTGAATGGGACAGTGACTATGGTATGGATCGCGTGGGACCCCTTATTGGATTACGCCGGACCCGGATTTGATTGTTCTTTTCAATAAATTAGTGAAAGAGGGAATGTTTTGAGGAGTGTTTTTTCAAATAAAACTTTTTTTGTTGTCTATTTTTTTATTTCTTACTGACTGGGTTGGTGATGTCGGGTATCTGATAGACGCATGACATCACGAACCCCAGGGCTTGATGCCAGGTGACATTACACATCTGGCATCAACCCCATATATTACCTCATTTGCCCACGCACCAGGTCAACGGGATGAGTTAGGGCGAAGCGCCAGGATTGGCACATCTAATGGATGCGCCACTTCTGGGGCGGCTGCGGCCTGCTATTTTTAGGCTGGGAGTGTCCAATAACAGTGGACCTCCCTAGTCTGAGAATGCCAGACAACAGCTGTCCGCTTTACCTTGGCTAGTGATCCAATTTGAGGGGGACCCCACGTTTTTTTTGTTTTAAATTATTTATTTAATGTAAAATAACAGCGTGGGGTGCCCTCTGTTTTGGATTACCAGCCAAGGTGAAGCTGCCAGCTGTGGTTTGCAGGCTGCAGCCATCTGCTTTACCCTGGCTGGCTACAAAAGATAGGGGGACCTGACGCGGTTTTAATTTTTAATTATTTATTTATTTTATGGCTAAATACAAGGCTAGGCACCCTTTAGTGCCACATGAAAGTCACTAAAGGGTGCCAGCTTAGAATATGCAGGGGGGTGGGACATTATAAAGGTCTTTCTCATCTATCTATTCATCTATCCATCTTTCCCTCTATCCATTGTCTGTCTATCTATTATCTATAATTTATTGCAGTTACAGCATAAAAAAAACGCAGGGACCAACCTGTGGAAAAACCGTGGCAAAACCGCGGGAAAAACGCATGCGTTTTTCCCGCGGTTTTGGTGCGTTTTTTTACCGCAGGTGCGGTAATCTTTAACTCCCAGAAGTTTCTCAAGAAATTTTCTTGAGAAAAATCACTTTTCTAGTGCGCACATAGCCTTAGAGTCTGCAGTTATGGAGTCAGCAAAGCGCTAATGACTTTTCTGCGGGGTTGGATATTATACACCAGGGAAGCGAGAAGCCAAATGTTATACACCGGGGAAGCGAGGGGCCGGATGTTAGACACCGGGGAAGCGAGGGGCCCGATGTTAGACACCGGGGAAGCGAGGGGCCAGATGTTAGACACCGGGGAAGCGAGGGGCCGGATGTTAGACACCGGGGAAGCGAGGAGCCGGATGTTAGACACCGGGGAAGCGAGGGGCCGGATGTTAGATACCGGGGAAGCGAGGGGCCGGATGTTATATACCGGGGAAGCGAGGGGCCGGATGTTAGACACCGGGGAAGCGAGGGGCCGGATGTTAGACACCGGGGAAGCGAGGGGCCGGATGTTAGACACCGGGGAAGCGAGGAGCCGGATGTTAGACACCGGGGAAGCGAGGGGCCGGATGTTAGATACCGGGGAAGCGAGGGGCCGGATGTTAGACACCGGGGAAGCGAGGGGCCAGATGTTAGACACCGGGGAAGCGAGGGGCCGGATGTTAGACACCGGGGAAGCGAGGAGCCGGATGTTAGACACCGGGGAAGCGAGGGGCCGGATGTTAGACACCGGGGAAGCGAGAAGCCAAATGTTATACACCGGGGAAGCGAGGGGCCGGATGTTAGACACCGGGGAAGCGAGGGGCCGGATGTTAGACACCGGGGAAGCGAGGGGCCGGATGTTAGACACCGGGGAAGCGAGGGGCCGGATGTTAGACACCGGGGAAGCGAGGGGCCGGATGTTAGACACCGGGGAAGCGAGGGGCCGGATGTTAGACACCGGGGAAGCGAGAAGCCAAATGTTATACACCGGGGAAGCGAGGGGCCGGATGTTAGACACCGGGGAAGCGAGGGGCCGGATGTTAGACACCGGGGAAGCGAGGGGCCGGCTGTTAGACACCAGGGGGCCGGATGTTGTCGCTTTAGATTTGATAAGTCTACACTAGACTGGGATTTCTATACTTGTAGCCATTTTAGAAGATCTCAGATTGATACTTTGTCTCTAGATTACACCAAAACGGCTGTATTAAAAAAAAAACAAAAAAAAAAAAAAACAACCCACAGATTTTCTCACAATAAACTCTCAGCTGTGAGAAATATTAGTTGTGTCCTTATTCTCATCATTCTGATAGGAAGTTGAATGTTTTCGCTCAGTGGCTGCAGGCAGAGGTCTGGGAAGTTTAGTGATGAATTGTAGCGTGAAATAAATTAGACTCTTGAAAATTTTTTATTATTATTATTTAGTTATTTGCAAAAAAAAATGGAAAACCCCTTTAAGCCAGTGTCTAAGAGCAGGAGTGACTTACCAGGCTTGCTCCATTGCACATTACTGTCAGGCAGATAGTGCAGTCATTGCGGTGCTGTGTGCGCGGTGCGGGCATGCACAGTCCTCCCGCGTCCTGACAGCCGCGCCGCTCCCCGCTCCAACCAATCACAATGTCGCATTCATCTTTACTCACATTCTATTGGCTGAGAAAATGAATGACGACCCTGTTACTCAGGGATGTAAATCGGCCATCTTGGATGAGGGAAGCCTTAGGTAGATTCTGTGTGGAGCTTTGCCCTTAGTTAAAATGGGCGCCGTGCGGATCTTGAGTGAGTAAGCTGCGCCTAGCCAGGCCTGCCGGGAAAGTAGTGACGTCAGGAGTTGTACGGGCCGGGCAGTGAGAGCGTGGAGCCGGGGCTGCAGTGATGTCCATGTATAAGGTGCAGCCGTACAACAGCGCGGACATCAGGGTGGAGCTGCCCACCTGCATGTACAGACTGCCCAACCTGCACCAGAGCCCCTGCGGGCACCAGGTAATGGCGAAACCGGGTACCGAGGGGCCTCTGTGTCAGTCTTTGGATTGTGTCTGAAGATTTTAACAACCCCCCCCCCCCAAAAAAAAATTTAAACACTAGATCCAAAATTAATGCAAAATGGGTCAGAAAATGTGAAACTGCTGAATCTGACATGTGATGGGCACCAGCGGCCCCTGCACTGATAATGGGGTCCAGTACAGAATCCTACATCTGGGGCGCACGGTGCAGCATGTGTCAGTGATGGGCACCGGCAGCCCCTGCACTGATAATGGGGTCCGGCACAGAATCCTAAATCTGGGGAGCACGGTGCAGCATGTGTCAGTGATGGGCACCGGCAGCCCCTGCACTGATAATGGGGTCCGCACAGAATCCTACATCTGGGGAGCACGGTGCAGCATGTCACAGTGATGTGCAGTAGCCGCCCCTGTACTGATAATGGGGTCCGCACAGAATCCTACATATGGGGCAGCGTGTCACAGTGATGGGCCCCAGTGGCCCCTGCACTGATAATGGGGTCCAGTGCAGAATCCTACATCTGGTGGGCACGGGGTAGCATGTCACCGCAATGGACACTGCGGCGGAGCCAGAGGACCCCATTATAGGTCACCAGGCACCATTATTGTCACTTGACTGCCTCAGTCTCAACTCTCTCCTATGATGAGCAAAAGGACGGCTTTTAATTTTTTTTTCTTTTTTCCCCTTTACAGCTATGAGTCTAGAGCCCCCACTGTCACCCAAAAGGGACAAACTTTGGTGATTTTTATTTAAAAAAAAAAATTCATCTGTTAACAATCTGCTGTCCCCTCAATAAGTAAAAAGAGCAGCTGCTGATGATGGGTATTTGTCTCCAAATCTACAGAGTCAGTTTTTGCACTCATTCTGCCCCCCTCCTCCCTACGTTTTCTGCTTTTTCTTCTCTTTATGAATCCTCCATATGGTTTGAGAGAGATGGGCCTTTTTGTTTAGTGCTAATTTTTCTGGCCTTTCCTCAGGGGAGGTGCTCACAGGATTCTCGGGGGTGGTGCTCTCCGATCCTCGGGGGCATGTCTTTCAGCAGCTTTGTGTTAGTACCCTGCGAGCTACAACCACAAAGCCATAAAAATCAGCATTATATAAAAAGGTCCATATCTCTGGAACCATATGATGGATTTCTAAAATTAAAAAAATGAATACTCGGTGAAGTAGCGGGAATAAAATAAGAGCTAAAACTGGCCACTTTTGGCCTGATGACTGTCCCTCTAAATATTTTCCTATTTTATTAGTTTGGATGTTACCAAATATTTTCTTTTTTTTAATTTAAATTTTATCATTTGATTTATGGAAAAAGGAAATTATTTTGTGTGTATATATGTGTGTGTGTGTGTGTGTGTGTATATATGTATATATATATATATATGTATATGTATATGTATATATATATATATGTATATGTATATATATATATATATATATGTATATATATATATATATATATATATATATATGTATATATATATATATATATATATATATATATATATATATATATATATATATATATATATATATTATTTGTGTTTTTTTTCATAGTTCCTTTTAGAGAGGTGTAAACCTGCGATCATTTGATACTGTAGTATTGCAGTGTACTATATAATTACCAGCCTTTTATGAAGTCCAGCCACAGGTTGGGTTTTCATGTGAGTGATATCATGAAAACTCCTTCTGGAGGCTCCCAGCTGCCATGATAACTAGTGATGAGCAAGAACCAAGATGCTCAAGTGCTTGAAACAAGCAGTTGGACAGGTTGGACTCTAGTACTGAGTATAATGGAAGTCAGCAGGGAACTCGACCGTTATTCTGGAAGACGTCCGGTAAAATTCTGCAGTTTCCCAGTGACTTACATTGTACTCAATACTAGAGTTCAGCCCGTCCGGGGATCCGACTGCTTGTTTCGAGCATCCTATTGAGCTTATTACTAATGATAACTGATCAGCCTGATTGCATCATGAGGTGGTGGGCTTCAGAAATGACCCTCTGCCCTCCATTGTTCCTAATCTGTCTCTTATGAACTAAAAATATATATATATATATATATATATATATATATATATATATATATATATATATATATATATATATATATATATATATATATATTACAATACACACTCTGTCTGTGTATCTGTCTGTTTCTATCTGTCTCCATTTGTCTGTCTCTATCTCTGTGTCTGTCTCTTTGCCGTCTCTCCACCAACATCTTATTACCTCACACATAAGCTTCTTATACTAACAGTTTTTTGTTCCTATACCAACCACTGACAGTTGCCATTAATAGCCTGTAGCTTCAGTTTAATGGAAGCATGTTTTTTGGAGAGTAACTGTAAAGCGCGGGGTTAAATTTTCCCGTCAAAACATAGTCTATGACGTTCCCTGAGTGACATGGGGCGTGTGCAACATTTCGTGATTGTAAATGCGACAGTGCGGATTCCTTTAGCGGACACACATACACTCAGCTTTATGTATTAGATATATAGATATATTAATTAAAATAGCTATTTTATTTTTATTGATCTTCTCTGTACCTGGGGCTGATCTTGTGACTCACTGTGGAGCTGAAGTGTTTGTGCAATGTCTTCCCAGCCATCACGAGACCTCTCTGGGCAGGAGGAGGATGCTCTGTTACCACTTCCTGAGCTGTGTACGCAGCGCTCCTGCGCACAAAGTGTGTGTACGAATAATGGCTGCCTGTCTGCATACCGGCGTTTCTCGGCCATACTCTGGTTTAGTGGGTTAGGAATGTGCATTGAGTGAAGATTGTTGCAGGCTGCCACAGATTTCACCTGCTTTTTAGGAGAAATCTATGGATAGCTATGCGTATGCGTTCAGGGCAAGGCCGATACCAACATGCATCTCATAGATTTACAATGGGGCCACCTTTGCTTTGCTCTTTTTAGTCAAGTGTCACAATCCACAACTGAGATTCGGAATGGAGCCTCTGATACAGGTGTGAACATGGTCTAGAATCATAAAATGGAAGAGTTGGAAGGGATCTCCTGGGTCGTGCTAATGCAGGATTCACGCAATCATCTCAGACTGTTTGAAGACTTCTTTGAAGGAGAACCCACCACCTCTCGTGGCAGCCTGTTCCACTCATTGATCACCCTCAGGCTATGTGCGCACGTTGCGTAAATACATGCAGTTACGCTGCGCTTTGTAGCGCAGCGTAACTGCATGCGTCCTGCGTCCCCTGCACAGTCTATGGAGATTGTGCAGGGGCCGTGCGCACGTGGCGTCTTAGAGCGCAGCGCTTCGGCTGCTGCCCGAAGCGCTGCGTTCTAAGAAGTGACATGTCACTTCTTCCGTGCGCTTTGCCGGCAGCTCCTGCTCTGTCTATGGCAGGAGCTGCAGGCAGAGCGCATGGAATCGGCTTTTTTTTTTTTTTTTTCCTCTACTGACATTTTCTGCAGCGATTTGAAGCGCACGTGTGCTCTTCAGATCGCTGCAGAAATTTCTGCAGGGCTAGTACGCAACGTGCGCACATAGCTTCACTGTCAAAAAGTGTTTTATAGTTTCCCTTTCAGTTTCATTTCATATCTTCTCATGGTTCCATGTGAAAATGAGAATAACTCCATGCAGATATAGGGCTACATTGTTTTCCCTCCTAGGCCACATTCACACGCTGAGCATTTGGTCAGTTTTTTTACCTCAATATTTGTAAGCCAAAGCCAGAAATGGGGGGAAAAAAAAATGCAGAAGTGGTGCTTGAGTTTCTTAGACTGATTGTTCCCACTCCTGGTTTTGGCTACAAATACTGAGGCAGAAAGCTCACCAAATACTCAACATGTGCACGTGGCCTTATAGTTGGTTCTGCAGCGTACCTCCCTTAGGCCACATGCACACGTTAAGTATTTGGTGAGTTTTTACCTCAGTATTTGTAAGAGAAAACCAGGAGTAGGATAATCAGAGGAAAAGTATAATGGAAACATGTCACCACTTCTGTATTTTTGACCCACTCCTGGTTTTGGCTACAAATACTGAGGTAAAAAACTCACCAAATACTCAGTGTCCACGTGGTTTTAGCCCTTTAAGTGGTTTTCTTCAGATTCTACATAGATCTGATGGTGGACAGTCAATCACATGCCGCATTATGTAGTCTCTTGGGGAATAATGACACCGCGCACCTGAAGGAGCAATATACAGTGGTACACTGACTCCCTGTGACTCCATAGGATGTAGTACCTGTCATCAGAAATTTAGCTTGAAACCTAAAAGTGTCCCTCTGCAGCTCCTGGGCTGCATTCTAGCAGGTTCCTGTACTTTTTGTGGCCCCTTTTAAACCAAATTAAATACTTTATAAACTTGTACCTTTTGCTATGTACATTTTGTAAATCGTCCATGGGGCGGGCTCTCTGCTGACCGTTGCTGTTCCTCCAGCAGATTTACGCCGCCCCCGCCCAACCCTGAATTTCATATCTCAGGACGCCGCCCCTGGTCCCGCGCATGCGCTGTGCGACTGTAGCAGGACTGTGCTGGTGACGTTTTGCGCAGGCACGAGGTTATGGGCGGCGCTGTGAGTGTCATCAGCAAGTGCCGCCTATAACCTCGTGACCGCACTTTCCCCTCTTCCTCCAGCGTTCTGCGCAAGCGCTTGCTGGCCAGATGACCTGACGTCACCTCTTTCCCATCTTGCCCTGCTGCAGGGTAAGATGGGAAGGAGGTGACGTCAGGTCATTTGGCCGGCGAGCGCTTGCGCAGAACGCTGGAGGCAGTGGGGGAAAGCGCGTCCACGAGATTATGGGCGGGCACTTGTGATGCAATCACAGCGCCGCCCATAATCTCGTGCTTGTGACACACGTCACCAGCGATCCTGGCGTGGGCGGCACCTCGGGCGCCGTGGGCGGCGTCCTGATGGATGAAATGGAGCGTGGGGGGACGGCGTCAATGTGCAGGAGGGACAGCAACGGTCAGCACAGAGCCCGCCCCCATGGACGATTTACAAAATTTACATAGCAAAAGGTACAAGTTTATAAAGTATTTAATTTGGTTTAAAAGGGGCCACAAAAAGTACAGGAACCCGCTAGAATGCAGCCCAGGAGCTGCAGAGGGGGAAACTTTTAGGTTTCAAGCTAAATTTCTGATGACAGGTTCCCTTTAAGCTCCTGCATACAACTCTGTGTCGTGCACGTAACATACTGGATTACCTCTAGATCAGAGGTCCCCAACCTTTTTGACCACGAGCACCACATTCCGCTCTGAGGCAGGGTCGCAAGCTACATCCAGCTGCTGCCTCCTCAAAGTAGTGACACCCAGAGACCCCATTACCAGTACACTGACGGCCAAAACTTCTCCAGAGAAATCACACTAAGGCAGTATACCAAGATCTCGGGGTTCCTACCTTACCCCCATTCAGATCTGCTCTTCTATGTGGGGCTACTTACAAAAGTTACCATATGGAAACCGGGTCTTGATAGCCGTTTGCTGGACCTGCTGCTTATGCACGAAGCATGAAGACAGCCCGTGAGTCACACATCACAGGCCTGTGAGCCATATGTGGCTCCCAAGCTACAGGTTGGAGACCCCTGCTCTAGGTGAAGCCCCACAGCGGAACGTTGTTGTGAAACTCCTTTAAAGGTGATTTGGGTTATTTTTCAGGATGGCGCTGAGCCAGCTATTCAGGCCCTGGAGTCCAGACAAGAAGACATCCTTAAGCGGCTGTATGAACTGAAAGCTGCTGTTGACGGCCTCTCAAAAATGATCCAGACCCCAGATGCTGACCTCGATGTGACCGACATCATTCAGGCAGATGAGAGTGCGAGTTCATCCTCCTGCAAGGCCGACCTGGACTCAATACTTGGGAAGGTATGGTAGACATGCTGGAAATATCCAGAGAACTTGTCATGTAGGAGGTCTTGTGGCCCCCAGAGACATTCAAGGAGGGTCCCTCCTCACTTTGAGCTCTTGATTCCACAAGGTGTATCCATTGTATGTTCTCCAGATCCGGCGGACATTAGTACTGTAGTGTTTACTATTACATCTCAAGCTGGTTGGATACACTGCTTGATCCCACCCATCTAATGTAGAATATGTGGGGTCCTAATTCCTTATATTGCTGTGTGTTCAGGTTCATGATGGAGATAGGTGTGTGTACATAGGGAGAGACCTGGCAATCGTCTAGTGGTGCGGTGCTGGACTAGTCTTGTCTCTTCCTATTATTCCCCAGATCTATAAATTATATCCTCCTAATTGTGCAGCCTGGCTCTGATTCATGCTGTCTGTGGTTTGGGCAGCATGAATCGAATGACAGGTTCCCTTTAATACACTGTTTGGCACCGAACAAAAAAAACCTTGAGTGCATATGGGGTTACCAAACTTTGTGTAGTCCACATTGGAAGCCTTTTCTTGTCGTAACATTGGGTCTGTTTCTTACTTTCAGGACTATGGTGCGCTGAGAGATATCGTCATCAATGCAAACCCCTCTGTGCCTCCACTTTCCTTGCTGATCCTGCACGGTCTGCTGTGCGAGCGATACCACGTGCTGTCGGCCGTGCACACTCACTCGTCTGTTACAAACATCTCAGAGCCTCTGCTGAAGTGCTTCGGGGATGAGGTCAAAAAGAAGTCCCGGCAGGACTATCAGCTTGGCTTCACCCTGATTTGGAAAGATGGTAGGTATAGGGAACTGGGCTTTATCATGCAGTGCATAGCCCTGCTGACCTGCGTATTATACAGGGAAGCAGACACCGTATGTAATATAGCATGCAGCTTTCGGCACTGCTCCCAATAACATTTTGGCATATGCCAAAAACACAGACCAACATATACATGCCTTTTGGCCCAGTTCCATACCAGCTATGATGGTGCTGTCTCTCCGGCAGTCGCACGTCACCCTTCATAGTTCCATCTGATGGATGTGTGAAGGCTGCCGGCGATTAGCTGCAGCGCTCAAATCACATAATGTCATGTGACCAACAGGAGACAGGGCTGACATCACTGGTATGGTCCTGGTTCAAGAGGTGAGAATATGGGTTTGCTCTTTGGGGCACTTTAGCATTTAAGGGGGAATGTCCAGTAGTGGATAACCCCTTTGATGCATTACTGTCTCTAAGAACAATTGTGGATAGCAAAAGCAATGCTGTGTAGATACTACCAGTCCTCAAGATCTCTTGTATGGGAAGTTACATTTTGGGTATGTCAGGAGAGCCAGACATCCTGGTGAGGGTTTTCCTGCCAAAATGTGAGCTAAGCGCCCATCTAGGCCTTAAAGAAGGGAATTTTGTTACTTACCGTAAATTCCTTTTCTTCTAGCTCTTATTGGGAGACCCAGACGATTGGGGTATAGCTACTGCCTCCGGAGGCCACACAAAGCACTACACTAAAAAGTGCAAGGCCCCTCCCCTTCTGGCTATACCCCCCCCGTGGTATCACGGGTTCTCCAGTTTTAGTGCCAAAGCAAGAAGGAGGAAAGCCAATAACTGGTTTAAACAAATTAACTCCGAGTAACATCGGAGAACTGAAAAACCGTTCAACATGAACAACATGTGTACCCGCAAACAACAAAAACATCCCGAAGGACAACAGGGCGGGTGCTGGGTCTCCCAATAAGAGCTAGAAGAAAAGGAATTTACGGTAAGTAACAAAATTCCCTTCTTCTTCAGCGCTCTATTGGGAGACCCAGACGATTGGGACGTCCAAAAGCTGTCCCTGGGTGGGTAAAGAAATACCTCATGTTAGGGCTGCAAAACAGCCCTCCCCTACGGGGGTGTCACTGCCGCCTGCAGGACTCTTCTACCTAAGCTGGCATCTGCCGAAGCATAGGTATGCACCTGATAATGCTTGGTGAAAGTGTGCAGACTGGACCAGGTAGCTGCCTGGTACACTTGTTGAGCCGAAGCCTGGTGTCGTAATGCCCAGGACGCACCCACGGCTCTGGTTGAGTGGGCTTTTAGCCCTGAAGGAACCGGAAGCCCCGCAGAACGGTAGGCCTCTAGAATTGGTTCTTTGATCCATCGAGCCAGGGTGGCTTTAGAAGCCTGCAACCCCTTGCGCGGACCAGCGACAAGGACAAAAAATGCATCGGAACGGCGCATGGGCGCCGTGCGGGAAATGTAGAGTCTGAGTGCTCTCACCAGATCTAACAAACGTAAGTCCTTTTCATACCGGTGAACCGGATGAGGACAAAAGGAAGGCAAGGATATATCCTGATTAAGATGAAATGAGGATACGACCTTAGGGAGAAACTCCGGAATGGGGCGCAGCACTACCTTGTCCTGGTGGAACACCAGGAAGGGAGCCTTGGATGACAGAGCTGCCAGCTCAGACACTCGCCGAAGCGATGTGATCGCAACGAGAAACGCCACCTTCTGTGACAGGCAAGAAAGGAAACTTCCTTCAGAGGCTCGAAAGGCGGCTTCTGGAGAGCAACTAATACCCTGTTGAGATCCCATGGATCTAACGGCCGCTTGTACGGGGGTACGATATGACAGACCCCCTGTAGGAACGTGCGCACCTTAGAAAGACGTGCTAGACGCTTCTGAAAAAACACGGATAGTGCCGAGACTTCCTCCTTAAGGAAGCCGAGCGACAAGCCCTTTTCTAACCCCGATTGCAGGAAGGAAAGAAAAGTAGGCAATGCAAATGGCCAGGGAGACACTCCCTGAGCCGAGCACCAGGTTAAGAAAATCTTCCACGTTCTGTGGTAGATCTTAGCAGAGGTGGACTTCCTAGCCTGTTTCATGGTGGCAACGACCCCTTAAGGAAGCCGAGCGACCCCTTGGGATAATCCTGAAGACGCTAGGATCCAGGACTCAATGGCCACACAGTCAGGTTCAGGGCCGCAGAATTCCGATGGAAAAACGGCCCTTGGGACAGTAAGTCTGGCCAGCCTGGTAGTGACCACGGTCGGCCGACCGTGAGATGCCACAGATCCGGGTACCACGATCTCCTCGGCCAGTCTGGAGCGACGAGTATGACGCGGCTGCAATCGGATCTGATTTTTTGCGCAGTACTCTGGGCAAGAGTGCCAGAGGTGGAAACACATATGTGAGCCGGAACTGCGACCAATCTTGCACTAAGGCGTCTGCCGCCAGAGCTCTGTGATCGCGCGATCGTGCCATAAATGCCGGGACCTTGTTGTTGTGCCGAGACGCCATTAGGTCGACGTCCGGCACCCCCCAGCGGCGACAGATTTCCTGAAACACGTCCGGGTGAAGGGACCATTCCCCTGCGTCCATACCCTGGCGACTGAGGAAGTCTGCTTCCCAGTATTCTACGCCCGGGATGTGAACTGCGGATATGGTGGATGCTGTGTCCTCCACCCACATGAGGATTCGCCAGACTTCCTGGAAGGCTTGCCGACTGCGCGTCCCTCCTTGGTGGTTGATGTATGCCACCGCTGTGGAGTTGTCCGACTGGATTCGGATCTGCTCTCTTTCTAGCCACTGCTGGAAAGCTAGTAGGGTAAGATACCCTGCCCCGATTTCCAGAACATTGATCTGAAGGGTGGACTCCTGCTGAGTCCACGTCCCCTGAGCCCTGTGGCGGAGACAAACTGCTCCCCACCCTGACAGACTCGTATCTGTCGTGACCACTGCCCAGGATGGGGGTAGGAAGGATCTTCACTGTGACAATGAGGTGGGAATAAGCCACCATTGCAGAGAGTCCTTGGCCGTCTGGGAAAGGGAGACTTTCCTGTCCAGGGAGGTTGACTGCCCGTCCCATTGGCGGAGAATGTCCCCTTGCAGTTGGCGCAGATGAAACTGCGCAAAGGGAACTGCCTCCATGGCTGCCACCATCTTCCCTAGGAAGTGCATGAGGCGCCTTAAGGGGTGCGACTGGCCTTGAAGGAGAGACTGCACCTCTGATTGCAGTGAACGCTGCTTGTTCAGCGGAAGCTTCACTATCGCTGATAGAGTGTGAACTCCATGCCGAGATACGTTAGTGATTGAGTCGGTGACCGATTTGACCTTGCCAAATTGATGATCCACCCGAAAGTCTGGAGAGTCTCCAGCGTAACATTCAGGCTGCGTTGTCATGCCTCGAGGGAGGGTGCTTTGACGAGTAGATCGTCCAAGTAAGGGATCACCGGGTGTCCCTGAGAGTGCAAGACTGCTACCACTGCTGCCATGACCTTGGTGAACACCCGTGGGGCTGTCGCCAGACCGAATGGCAGAGCTACGAACTGAAGATGGTCGTCTCCTATCACAAAACGTAGAAAACGTTGGTGCTCCGTAGCAATTGGCACGTGGAGATAAGCATCTTTGATGTCTGTTGAGGCAAGGAAGTCTCCTCGAGACATTGAGGTAATGACGGATCGGAGGGATTCCATCCGGAACCGCCTGGCGTTCGCATGCTTATTGAGCAGCTTTAGGTCCAGAACAGGACGGAAGGAGCCGTCCTTTTTTGGAGCCACAAAGAGATTGGAGTACAAACCCTCGCCCTCGTTCCTGAGGGGGGACAGGGATCACCACTCCTTCTGCTCTTAGAGCGTCCACCGCCTGCAGCAGGGCATCTGCTCGGTGGGGAGGTGGGGCCGTTCTGAAGAATGGAGTCGGAGGACGAGAACAGAACACTGTCCTGTGCACGTGAGCACAATGTCCGTCACCCACCGGTCTGTGACCTGTGGCAGCTAAATGTCGCCAAAGGCGGGGGAGTCTGCCATCAACCGCGGATGCGGAGAGAGAGAGAGAGC
Organism: Anomaloglossus baeobatrachus; assembly: GCF_048569485.1. Lineage (NCBI taxonomy): Eukaryota > Metazoa > Chordata > Amphibia > Anura > Aromobatidae > Anomaloglossus > Anomaloglossus baeobatrachus. Next base: position 253,404,789 of record NC_134359.1, on the reverse strand, counting down.
TGAGAGTCATGAGGAGACCGCCTTGGTAGCGGTTCCTCCGGCTGCCTTCCTTGGGCGTGATTGAGCCCGGCCGGAATCTGAGCCCGTCTGAGGTTTTGTAGCCCTTTTGCACGAGGACAATTGGGACCTGCCCGAGCTTGGGAAGGACCGAAACCTCGACTGTACTTTTAGGACAGCATTAATAGGGTAAGTCGCAGTGCAGACATTGCGGAGTTACGGACGCCTCTGCGGTACAGATGTACATGTGCTCAAGGCCAGCTGCGCAAGAACAGCTGAAAAGGTTAGGTTGCCTATACGGCTGTGAATGCCGGAGCAACCGACACGCCGATAGCCTCCTAGACAGATTTCAACCAGAGTCCATCTGTCTGTGAATGGCATCTTTAAGTGAAGCCCCATCTCCAGTGGAACTATGGCTCTAGACGCAAGCCTGGAGATTGGAGAATCCACCTTTGGACCCTGGGTCCAGCGCTTGACCACGTCAGGGGAAAAGGGATAACGTGTATCTTAAAAACGTTTGGAGAAGACGCTTATCTGGTAAGCGTGGTGTTTCTGGACTGCTTCTCTGAAGTCAGCGTGGCCAGAAAAATACTCAATATCCGTTTGAGATACTGAAAAGGGACTTCTCCTGCTGTGAAGCTGACTCCTCCACTGGGGGAGCTGAGGGAGAAAGATCCAACCTTCCATTGATGGACGCTATAGGATCATTCCGTATGGCGTTACCATCCGGTGTATCCGGATTGATAGCGATGTCAGGATCAAAGTCCTGGAGAGCTGCCTTATCATACAGAGAGTCCTCCTGGGACCCCCCCGTTCCAAATGAGGTTGGTCAGGAAGATTGCCCATGGCCTGTCTGGACTGCAAGTCTCTATCTTATGACAATATATCTGTCGAAACTGCAACTCCGTCCCTGTCCTTGGACAGGGATGACAGGTGGTTTCTTTGGCCACGACTAGTAGAGACCCCGGCAGACGAAGTGCTAGAGACCCCGGCAGACGAAGTGCTACAGGGGAGCATGCACACAATGGGACGGTGTCATGAACAGCATCCCATGTAGTAAAAACAGCACTGAAAATCTGTGTTGCTTTTTTGCCGCTGCCGACTAGCCATCTAGAAGTATATAGCCAAGATTGGTGACCGTACAGTGCAATGTATAGCATACAAGCATAAAGTACAAATGAACACTGCAGCACAAGCAATACAAGCAGCATAGAAGCCTGTGCCCTGGCACCTCTGCTCTTCTGCTGCTGTAGACTAGTCATCTAGGGGAATATAGCCCAGAAGAGTGACCATACAGTGCAATGTATAGCATACAAGCACAAGTACAAATGCACACTGCAGCCCATGCAATACAAGCAGCATAGAAAAAAACCTGTGCCCCAGCACCCTTGGTTTTCTGCTGCTGTAGTCTAGCCATTCCAGGAGAATATAGCTAAGACTAGCGACTGTACAGTGCAGTGTATAGCATACAAGCATAAACAGAAATGAACACTTCAGTAAAGTGCAATACAAGCAGCCTAGAAAGCCTGTGCCTTAGCACACCTGCTTTCCTGCTGCTGATGTGTCGCTCTCCAAGCGGGCATATAGCGACCTATGCAGTTAAAATACACATGTACACACTGCAGTATATATTGGGGTCAGCACTATGTGTGCCGCTTACCGCCCGCCTATAAGCGGGTGTATGGTCGCCACCGTCCTGCCTGGTTGCCGAAAGTCCGAGCTCGGACTGCAGTAATGGCTGCCGGCGTCTTCCCCAGCTCGTGTGAGGAGGGGCGGGCCGTGGGCGTGCCCCAAGTCAGAGCGGGAATCCGGCGTCCGACAGTGTGCAGTGAGAGGGCTGGAGCATGTAAATAAGGCTCCAGCCCTCGGCGCTGCTGATTGCTCAGCGTCTGTCCCCTTCCCTGAGTGACAGGGAGGGGGCGGGAACGAAGCGGCACTAGGCCGCAGAAGCCGGGGACTGGATTTATAAGCGCCGCCGCCGTAAAAGCGCGGTCGGCGCCCAGTCCCCGGCGAACTACAAGTCCCAGCCGCGCCGCCGCTCCCGGAGCGTCCGGCGCGGTAGTTCCCAATACACAAAGTCACTCAGCAAAGCTGCAGTGACTGTAACCCTTTACTGTCCCCGGCGCACTAGCACACCCAGCAAGTCTGGAGTGTGCTGTGCCTGTGTGTACGGGGACACAGAGTACCTGTAATGGTGCAGGGCCATGTCCCTGAACGGTACTCCAGCTCCGTATCCAGCAGGTTCAAATGGGTCTGTGGATGGAGCCCGGCGTCAGAGCTTTGAGGCCGGCAGGATCCCACTTCCTCAGAGCCCCCCAGGGGGATGTGGAAGGAAAGCAGCATGTGGGCTCCAGCCTCCGTACCAGCAATAGGTACCTCAACCTTACAACACCATCAACGGGTGAGAAGGGAGCATGCTGGGGGCCCTATATGGGCCCTCTTTTCTTCCATCCGAAATAGTCAGCAGCTACTGCTGACTAAAATCTGTGGAGCTATGCATGGATGTCTGACCTCCTTCGCACAAAGCTTGAAAACTGGAGAACCCGTGATACCACGGGGGGGGTATAGCCAGAAGGGGAGGGGCCTTGCACTTTTTAGTGTAGTGCTTTGTGTGGCCTCCGGAGGCAGTAGCTATACCCCAATCGTCTGGGTCTCCCAATAGAGCGCTGAAGAAAGGATTGTCCACTACTCTGACAACTCCCTTCTCAAATATAAACAGATTAATCGCCGGCACTGTTCCAGTTGTATCGGCACTCGCTATCCCAGCTATCATGTACCAATAGGACATCACGTGATCTCTGTGGACAATCAATGGCCGCTTCACTCTTGTGCCCTTCAGACAAATCTCTTACATCCGGAGGAAGAGATTACTGCCGCTCTCTTTCTCCGAATGTTATACTTCTGAAGGTGAGGAGAATGAAGCAACCGGTGATCACATACCAGTGTAGACAATCAGCGGCTGCTTCATTCTCCTCATTTCAGAAGTATCACATACATTTGGAGGAAGAGTGGGCGACTGTACTCACTTTCTCCGGATGTAAGAGATTTGTCCAAAGTGGCCACTAATTATCCACAGAGATCGTGTGATGTCACACTGGTACGTGATCGCTGGAAGAGCGAGTGCCGACACCACCTGATCATCACCGGAGGGGAGTACGTTTTATTTTAAAAAGGAGAACCATTCGGTTTCAGAAAAGGTTGTCCAAGAAGTGGACAATCTTTAAGAAGTGCCACATCTATTGCAAACTGGACATGTTTTTTGTTTGCGGTAACGCCAATGATTTTTTCTTTCCTCATTTCAGTGCCAAAACCACAGATGAAGTTCAGCATCCAAAATATGTGTCCCATTGAAGGGGAGGGCAATATCGCCAGGTTTCTGTTCTCCTTGCTGGGAGACACATTTAGTGCGGTTAATGCCACGCTAATTGACAGCTGGGTGGATACTGCCATTTTCCAGATGAGAGAAGGAAGCGGTAAGGAAAAAGCCGCCGTCCTGAGGGCAATGAACTCTGCCCTGGGCAAGACACCGTGGCTGGTAGGAAATGAACTGACCGTGGCTGATATAGTGAGTTGGTGTGCCATTCAGCAATCTGAGAGTACCACCTCTGCGCCAGCCAACGTGCTGAAATGGATGAAATCTTGTGAGAATCTCCCCTCCTTTAATACAGTACTTAAATTATTAAAGTGACCTATCAATGAGTGCAGATCCTAGTGGGATAGTACCACGGAGGTGGACACCTGAGCAGGCACTTATCTTCAGTATCCACCTTTCCAGTGTCACGGAAGCTGCTGAGCGATTTGTTTATATTGATACGCCATGAATAGAATAAAATCTGCAAAAGTGTCTTTTTAGTTCTGTTTCTTGATCCAACAGACTATTTCTTTAGAGGGTTTGTTCATCTACACAGAGGCATAATGAAATATTCATATAAGTACCATTCTGTCCATTGGATTGGCACGTTAGAAAAATCCAGCACTTAGCAGGTCCCTACATTATCTGTAACTAGATATGAGAGAATTGATTTGGAGGCCCTCCCTTCCGGTGGTCTTCAAATTCTGACCTCTCCGTTGTGCCAGGGTCCTGCGGACTGAATCACTCATCACTTCTCCTTTTTGGCATCTTTACAAGGGATCTGTTGTGGGTGTACTAGTGTGGCGCTAGAAGGTTTGAAAAAATATAATTAAAAAAAAGTGTGACATGATGGAAGGGATTTATATAGAATAGAATACTACTACTCACCCCTCTATCTGGACTGGGAAATCATACATTTTCTGAAAGGTCTGGTGTATGAGGGACAGGATGTAATCACTACCAATTCTGACAGACGATCTAAGTGGTAGGAGGCATTTTGAGGAGTAAGATGGATTTGTATTACAACTGTGTTTTTCCAAAAATAAGCCCTAGCAGGAATTTTCAAAGCAAGGCTTAAATATAAGCCCTACCCCGAAAACAAACCTTAGTTTCGGTTTAATAAAGTGTCCATACAGCTAAAAAAGAAGGGAATTTTGTTTACTTACCGTAAATTCCTTTTCTTCTAGCTCCTATTGGGAGACCCAGACAATTGGGTGTATAGCTTCTGCCTCCGGAGGCCACACAAAGTATTACACTTTAAAAAGTGTAACCCCTCCCCTCTGCCTATACACCCTCCCGTGCATCACGGGCTCCTCAGTTTTGGTGCAAAAGCAGGAAGGAGGAAACTTATAAATTGGTCTAAGGTAAATGCAATCCGAAGGATGTTCGGAGAACTGAAACCATGAACCAAAAGAACAATTCAACATGAACAACATGTGTACACAAAAGAACAACCAGCCCGAAGGGCACAGGGGCGGGTGCTGGGTCTCCCAATAGGAGCTAGAAGAAAAGGAATTTACGGTAAGTAAACAAAATTCCCTTCTTCTTTGTCGCTCCATTGGGAGACCCAGACAATTGGGACGTCCAAAAGCAGTCCCTGGGTGGGTAAAGAATACCTCGATAAAAAGAGCCGAAACGGCCCCCTCTTACAGGTGGGCAACCGCCGCCTGAAGGACTCGCCTACCTAGACTGGCGTCTGCCGAAGCATAGGTATGCACCTGATAGTGTTTCGTGAACGTGTGCAGACTAGACCAGGTAGCTGCCTGACACACCTGCTGAGCCGTAGCCCGGTGCCGCAATGCCCAGGATGCACCCACGGCTCTGGTAGAATGGGCTTTCAGCCCTGAAGGAAGCGGAAGCCCAGAAGAACGGTAGGCTTCGAGAATCGGTTCCTTGATCCACCGAGCCAAGGTTGACTTGGAAGCCTGCGAACCCTTACGCTGGCCAGCGACAAGGACAAAGAGCGCATCTGAACGACGCAGGGGCGCCGTGCGAGACACGTAGTGTCGGAGTGCTCTCACTAGATCTAAGGAGTGCAAATCCTTTTCACATTGGTGAATTGGATTAGGGCATAATGAAGGTAAGGAAATATCCTGATTGAGATGAAAAGGAGATACCACCTTAGGGAGAAATTCCGGGACAGGACGCAGAACCACCTTATCCTGGTGAAACACCAGGAAGGGGGCTTTGCATGACAGCGCTGCAAGCTCCGACACTCTTCGGAGTGATGTAACTGCCACTAGAAATGCCACCTTCTGTGAAAGACGTGATAAAGAGACATCCCGCAGCGGCTCGAAAGGTGGTTTCTGAAGAGCAGTTAGCACCCTGTTAAGGTCCCAGGGTTCCAGCGGACGCTTGTAAGGTGGGACTATGTGGCAAACTCCCTGCAGGAACGTGCGGACCTGCGGAAGCCTGGCTAGGCGCTTTTGAAAAAATACGGAGAGCGCCGATACTTGTCCCTTGAGAGAGCCGAGTGACAAACCCTTGTCCATTCCGGACTGAAGGAATGAAAGAAAAGTGGGTAAGGCAAACTGCCATGGAGTAAAACCATTATCAGAGCACCAGGATAAGAAGATTTGCCAAGACCTGTAATAGATCTTGGCGGACGTTGGTTTCCTGGCCTGTCTCATGGTGGCAATGACATCCTGAGATAACCCTGAAGACGCTAGGACTCAATGGCCACACAGTCAGGTTGAGGGCCACAAAATTCAGATGGAAAAACGGCCCTTGTGACAGCAAGTCTGGGCGGTCTGGAAGCGCCCACGGTTGACCCACCGTGAGATGCCACAGATCCGAGTACCACGACCGCCTCGGCCAATCTGGAGCGACGAGAATGGCGCGACGGCAGTCGGACCTGATCTTACGTAACACTCTGGGCAGCATCGCCAGAGGAGGAAACACATAAGGCAGTCGAAACTGCGACCAATCCTGAACTAACGCGTCCGCCGCCAGAGCTCTGTGATCTTGAGACCGAGCCATGAATGCCGGGACTTTGTTGTTGTGCCGTGACGCCATGAGATCGACGTCCGGCGTTCCCTAGCGGCGACAGATCTCTCGAAACACGTCTGGGTGAAGAGACCATTCCCCTGCATCCATGCCCTGACGACTGAGAAAATCTGCTTCCCAGTTTTCTACGCCCGGGATGTGAACTGCGGAGATGGTGGAGGCTGTGGCTTCCACCCACTGCAGAATCCGCCTGACTTCCTGGAAGGCATGACGACTGCGCGTGCCGCCCTGGTGGTTGATGTATGCGACGGCAGTGGCGTTGTCCGACTGGATACGGATCTGTCTGCCCTCCAGCCACCGATGGAAAGCCAATAGGGCTAGATACACTGCCCTTCTCTCCAGAACATTGATCTGAAGGGAAGACTCTACCGGAGTCCAGGTTCCCTGAGCCCTGTGGTGGAGAAAAACCGCTCCCCACCCTGACAGGCTCGCGTCCGTGGTGACCACAGCCCAGGTTGGGGGTAGGAAGGATTTTCCTTGCGATAGAGAATTGGGAAGGAGCCACCACTGAAGTGACGTCTTGGTTGCAAGGGAAAGAGAGACGTTCCTGTCGAGGGAAGTCTACCTCCTGTCCCATTTGCGGAGAATGTCCCATTGGAGTGGCCGCAGATGGAATTGCGCGAACGGCACTGCCTCCATCGCTGCCACCATCTTCCCCAGGAAGTGCATGAGGCGCCTCAAGGGGTGTGACTGACCCCGAAGAAGAGATTGCACCCCTGCCTGCAGAGAAAGCTGTTTGTCCAGCGGTAGCTTGACTACCGCTGACTGTGTATGAAACTCCATCCCGAGGTAAGTCAGTGATTGGGACGGTGTCAACTTGGATTTTGGGAAGTTGATGATCCACCCGAACTGCTGGAGAGTCGCCAGAGCGACGGTAAGGCTGTGTTGACACGCCACCCGAGAAGGGGCCCTAACTAGGAGATCGTCTAAGTAGGGAATCACCGAGTGGCCCTGAGAGTGTAGGACCGCCACAACGGATGCCATGACTTTGGTGAACACCCGTGGGGCTGTCGCCAGGCCGAAAGGCAATGCCATGAACTGAAGGTGTTCGTCCCCGATGGCGAAACGCAAGAAGCGTTGATGTTCGGGTGCGATCGGCACGTGGAGATAAGCATCCTTGATGTCGATCGATGCTAGGAAGTCTCCTTGTGACATCGAGGCGATGACCGAGCGGAGAGATTCCATCCGAAACAGTCTGGTGCTCACATGTCTGAGTAGTTTGAGGTCCAGAACGGGACGGAATGATCCGTCCTTTTTTGGCACCACGAACAAGTTGGAGTAAAAGCCGCGACCACGTTCCTGAGGGGGAACGGGGATCACAACTCCTTCTGTCTTCAGAGCGTCCACTGCCTGAAAAAGTGCGTCGGCCCGAGCGGGGGGCGGAGAGGTTCTGAAGAAACGAGTCGGAGGACGAGAGTTGAACTCTATCCTGTAACCGTGAGACAGAATGTCTCTCACCCATCGGTCTTGAACATGTGGCCACCAGGCGTCGCCAAAGCGGGAGAGCCTGCCACCGACCGAGGATGTGGCTAGATGAGGCAGAGAGTCATGAGGATGCCTTATTGGAGGCAGTGCCTTCTGCGGCCTTTTGGGGGCGTGACTTGGACCGCCACGCATAGGAGTTCCTCTGGCCTTTCTCCGGCCTGCTGGACGAAGAGGATTGGGGCTTGGCGGAGGGACGAAAGGACCGAAACCTTGATTGTATTTTTCGTTGCTGAGGTCTTTTAGGTTTGGACTGGGGTAAGGAGGAGTCCTTTCCCTTGGATTCCTTAATAATCTCATCCAATCGTTCGCCAAACAAGCGGTCGCCAGAAAACGGCAAACCGGTTAAGAACCTCTTGGAGGCCGAGTCTGCCTTCCATTCGCGCAGCCACATGGCCCTGCGGACTGCCACAGAATTAGCGGATGCCACCGCTGTACGGCTAGCAGAATCTAGGACTGCGTTCATGGCGTAGGAAGAAAAAGCTGACGCTTGAGAAGTCAAAGACGCAACTTGCAGAGCAGAATTACGTGTGACCGCATTAATCTCAGCCAGACAAGCTGAGATAGCTTGGAGTGCCCACACGGCTGCAAAGGCCGGGGCAAAAGACGCGCCCGTGGCTTCATAGATGGATTTCACCAGGAGCTCTATCTGCCTGTCAGTGGCATCCTTTAGCGATGAGCCATCTGCAACCGATACCACAGATCTAGCCGCCAGTCTAGAGACTGGAGGATCCACCTTGGGACATTGAGCCCAACCCTTAACTACGTCAGAGGGGAAGGGGTAACGTGTGTCAGTAAGGCGCTTAGTAAAGCGCTTGTCCGGAACCGCTCTGGGCTTCTGGACAGCATCTCTGAAGTTAGAGTGATCGAAAAACGCACTCCGTGTACGTTTAGGGAACCGAAACTGGTGTTTCTCCTGCTGAGAAGCAGACTCCTCTACAGGTGGAGGCGGGGGAGAGAGATCTAACACCTGGTTGATGGACGAGATAAGATCATTTACTAAGGCGTCCCCTTCAGGTGTATCAAGGTTGAGGGCGACGTCAGGGTCAGAGCCCTGAGCTGCGACATCCGCCTCGTCCTCCAGCGAGTCCTCAAGCTGGGAACCCGAGCAGCGTGAAGAAGTCGGGGAAGATTCCCAGCGCGCCCGCTTAGCCTGTCTAGGACTGTGGTCTGGGCAGGAGTCCTCCACGTGAGACCTAGGGCCCAACCTGGGAGCGTGCTGCGGTGCGGACCGAGAGGGGCCTGGAGGCGACGATCCAACAAGGGCCGGGGCCTGTGCAAGGACCGGTCTGTTCTGCAAAGCTTCAAGCAGCTTGGCAGACCATTTGTCCATAGACTGAGCCATGGATTGTGAAAGTGACTCCGAGAGTCTCTCAGCAAAAGAGGCGAACTCTGTCCCTGCCGCCTGGACAGGGGGGTCTACATGAGCCGAGGGGCCCACTAGTGACCGAGGCTCCGGCTGAGCAAGCGAAACAGGGGTCGAGGATTGCTCACAGTGAGGGTAGGTGGAACCCGCAGGTAACATAGCCCCACAAGAGGTACAGGCCGCAAAAAAACCCTGCCTGAGCAGCTTTGCTCCTTGTGGACGACATGCTGTTGTCTCCTAGGAGAATGATCACTGAGGGTATATGGGCAAAAAAGGGTATACAGCCCGACCGAACAGAAATATTATATATATATATATATTATATATATATATATATATACACGTATCTATTCCGGCACCCTAGGGGGACCAGCACCGGGTGACCGGTGTGGCTTACCGACCGCTAAAAAGCGGAGTGTGTGTCCTCCAGATTCCCTGCCTTAGGTCTCCCAGAGCTGCAGAGCTCTTCCCTGATAATCCTCCACCGGCAGTATGCCAAAAAATGGCTGCCGGAGCTCTCAGGGGAGGAGTGGAGCCGTGGGCGGCGCTAGGAAAGTGCGGGAATCTGCGGTCCCCACAGTGATCAGTGAGGGGGGAGGAAACATACAGGATGCTCCGGCCCTCACATCCGACGTCAGGTCGGCAGTCCCGCCCTTACCCCTGACAGGCAGGCCCGGGGGCGGGATTTTTGCTACTAGGCCGCGATGAAGCCGGGGACTAAATTTAAGACCGCGGCCGACAAGCAGGCGCGGTCGGCGCGGAAGTCCGCCGGTCTTCTCAAATCAGCAGCTGCTGCAGCGTCCGGGAAGAAGGCGCTCCCTGCACAGTCCCCATGGGGACACAGAGTACCTTAGAGTTGCAGGGCCCGGTCCCTGAGGATGAATAGACTCCGGTCCGGCAGATTCCCACAGGGGCTGCGGAGGGAGCACGGTCCCAGTAAATGGATGACCGGTCAGGATCCCACTTCTCCCAGAGCCGCTAAGGGATGGTGAAGGAGACGGCATGAGGCTCCGGCCTTTGTACCCGCAATGGGTACCTCAACCTTAACAGCACCGCCGACGTAGTGGGGTGAGAAGGGAACATGCCGGGGGCCCCGTGAGGGTCCTCTTTTCTTCCAACCGATATAACTAATATGAGAATGCATGAGTGGATGTATGCCTCCTTCCACACAAAGCATAAAACTGAGGAGCCCGTGATGCACGGGAGGGTGTATAGGCAGAGGGGAGGGGTTACACTTTTTAAAGTGTAATACTTTGTGTGGCCTCCGGAGGCAGAAGCTATACACCCAATTGTCTGGGTCTCCCAATGGAGCGACAAAGAAAAGTTAAAGAATACTGAAGGACACTTCATTAGTCAGCGGGCACCCCAGAATCGCTCACCAGATGCCGAACGGGAGGACCTGCAGTGGATTACACACCCCCACAGATTTCTTCTGGCAGGCAAAGAATCCTGGGATGCAGTGTGGTGGAGCGCATCGAAGCGTTCTACTAAAGGGTCCTCCATGCATTCCACTGCACTGCATCACATTTTTCCCTGCTGGCTACAATTGGTATTGCCGCATGCGTGCGATCTGATGAATGAGTGTGTTGGCCAAGAGCAGGGGATGAAGCATGGAGTTTACCTGCTGGGAGCGCTCGCTGAAGATCAAAGGAGCACCTGGGAGCCATGCAGACATCCATAGTCTAGTAAAGTCTCCTTGGAAGTGGGGGCGTTGTGTTTTGGGTTTTTTTTGTAGGGGGTGGAGGGTTAAACTTGCCCCCAACCATGTTTCTCTAAGAATAGAAACTGCCCCGAAATTTTTTTTTGGGGAAAAACACAGTATTACCAAAAAGCAGAGGCCAAATATGGTTTATTTGTGCAGTGATTAAAAGGTGATTCTGCAGTGAAAAAAAACTCATGAGTGGTAACTCCTTTATTCTCTATATCAAATTGCTAATGTCACCGCATCTTACAAACCTCATGAATTGGACGTTGGAAACTGCAAAAGTTCTTACTGTTGCTCTTATTCACTCTTGTCTGGACTACTGCAACTCTACTGATTGGTCTCCTCCCTAATCTGTCCTGAATGGCAGCCAGGGTTCTATTTTTGTCCAGCAGCTACACTAATGCCTCCACTTTGTGCCAGTCATTGCACTGGTTACCCATTCGTAATAAAGAAGGGAATTTTGTTACTTACCGTAAATTCCTTTTCTTCTAGCTCCTATTGGGAGACCCAGACGATTGGGTGTATAGTACTGCCTCCGGAGGCCACACAAAGCATTACACTAAAAAGTGTAAGGCCCCTCCCCTTCTGGCTATACACCCCCAGTGGGATCACTGGCTCACCAGTTTTAGTGCAAAAGCAAGAAGGAGGAAAGCCAATAACTGGTTTAAACAAATTCACTCCGAAGTAACATCGGAGAACTGAAAACCATTCAACATGAACAACATGTGTACCCGAAAAACAACCAAAAATCCCGAAGGACAACAGGGCGGGTGCTGGGTCTCCCAATAGGAGCTAGAAGAAAAGGAATTTACGGTAAGTAACAAAATTCCCTTCTTCTTCGGCGCTCCATTGGGAGACCCAGACGATTGGGACGTCCAAAAGCTGTCCCTGGGTGGGTAAAGAAATACCTCATGTTAGAGCTGCAAAGACAGCCCTCCCCTACGGGGAGGCAACTGCCGCCTGCAGGACTCTTCTACCTAGGCTGGCGTCCGCCGAAGCATAGGTATGCACCTGATAATGTTTGGTGAAAGTGTGCAGACTCGACCAGGTAGCTGCCTGGCACACCTGTTGAGCCGTAGCCTGGTGTCGTAATGCCCAGGACGCACCCACGGCTCTGGTAGAATGGGCCTTCAGCCCTGATGGAACCGGAAGCCCAGCAGAACGGTAGGCTTCAAGAATTGGTTCTTTGATCCATCGAGCCAGGGTGGCTTTGGAAGCCTGCGACCCTTTGCGCTTACCAGCGACAAGGACAAAGAGTGCATCCGAGCGGCGCAGGGGCGCCGTGCGGGAAATGTAGATTCTGAGTGCTCTCACCAGATCCAACAAATGTAAATCCTTTTCATACCGATGAACTGCATGCGGATAAAAGGAAGGCAAGGAGATATCCTGATTAAGATGAAAAGAGGATACCACCTTAGGGAGAAACTCCTGAATGGGGCGCAGCACTACCTTGTCCTGGTGGAACACCAGGAAAGGAGCTTTGGATGACAGCACTGCTAGTTCAGACACTCTCCGAAGAGACGTGACCGCTACCAGAAAGGCCACTTTCTGTGAGAGTCGAGAAAGTGACACATCCCTCAGAGGCTCGAAGGGCGGCTTCTGGAGAGCAACAAGGACCTTGTTTAGATCCCACGGATCTAACGGCCGCCTGTACGGAGGTACGATATGACAAACCCCCTGCAGGAACGTGCGCACCTGAGAAAGTCGTGCTAGACGCTTCTGAAAAAACACGGATAGTGCCGAGACTTGCCCTTTAAGGGAGCCGAGCGACAAGCCCTTTTCCAACCCAGATTGCAGGAAGGAAAGAACGACAGGTAACGCGAATGGCCAGGGGGATACTCCTTGTGCAGAGCACCAGGATAAGAAAATCTTCCACGTTCTGTGGTAGATCTTAGCAGAAGTGGACTTCCTAGCCTGTCTCATGGTGGCCACGACCCCTTGGGGTAATCCTGAAGACGCTAGGATCCAGGACTCAATGGCCACACAGTCAGGTTCAGGGCCGCAGAATTCCGATGGAAAAACGGCCCTTGGGACAGTAAGTCTGGACGGTCTGGTAGTGCCCACGGTTGGCCGACCGTGAGATGCCACAGATCCGGGTACCACGACCTCCTCGGCCAGTCTGGGGCGACGAGTATGACGCGGCCGCAATCGGATCTGATCTTGCGTAACACTCTGGGCAAGAGTGCCAGAGGTGGAAACACATAAGGGAGCCGGAACTGCGACCAATCTTGCACTAAGGCGTCTGCCGCCAGAGCTCTTTGATCGCGAGACCGCGCTATGAAGGTCGGGACCTTGTTGTTGTGTCGAGACGCCATTAGGTCGACGTCCGGCACCCCCCAGCGGCGGCAGATTTCCTGAAACACGTCCGGGTGAAGGGACCATTCCCCTGCGTCCATGCCCTGGCGACTGAGGAAGTCTGCTTCCCAGTTTTCTACGCCCGGGATGTGAACTGCTGATATGGTGGATGCTCTTTCCTCCACCCACATCAGAATCCGCCTGACTTCCTGGAAGGCTTGCCGACTGCGTGTCCCTCCTTGGTGGTTGATGTATGCCACCGCTGTGGAGTTGTCCGACTGAATTCGGATCTGCTTTCCTTCCAGCCACTGCTGGAAGGCTAATAGGGCAAGATACACTGCCCTGATTTCCAGAACATTGATCTGAAGGGTGGACTCCTGCTGAGTCCACGTCCCTTGAGCCCTGTGGTGGAGAAAAACTGCTCCCCACCCTGACAGACTCGCGTCTGTCGTGACCACTGCCCAGGATGGGGGCAGGAATGATCTTCCCTGTGATAATGAGGTGGGAAGAAGCCACCATTGCAGAGAGTCCTTGGCCGTCTGAGAAAGGGAGACTTTCCTGTCTAGGGAAGTTGTCTTCCCGTCCCATTGGCGGAGAATGTCCCATTGAAGTGGTCGCAGATGAAACTGCGCGAACAGGACTGCCTCCATTGCTGCCACCATCTTCCCTAGGAAGTGCATGAGGCGCCTTAAGGGGTGCGACTGACCCTGAAGGAGAGACTGCACCCGTCTGTAGTGACCGCTGCTTGTTCAGCGGAAGCTTCACTATCGCTGAGAGAGTATGAAACTCCATGCCAAGATACGTTAGTGATTGAGTCGGTGCCAGGTTTGACTTTGAAAAGTTGATGATCCACCCGAAAGTCTGGAGAGTCTCCAGCGCAACATTCAGGCTGTGTTGGCATGCCTCTTGAGAGGGTGCTTTGACAAGTAGATCGTCTAAGTAAGGGATCACCGAATGTCCCTGAGAATGCAAGACTGCTACCACTGCCGCCATGACCTTGGTGAAAACCCGTGGGGCTGTCGCCAGACCAAATGGCAGAGCTACGAACTGGAGATGGTCGTCTCCTATCACGAAACGTAGAAAACGTTGGTGCTCTGTAGCAATCGGCACGTGGAGATAAGCATCTTTGATGTCTATTGATGCAAGGAAATCTCCTTGAGACATTGAAGCAATGACGGAGCGGAGGGATTCCATCCGGAACCGCCTGGCGTTCACATGCTTGTTGAGCAGCTTTAGGTCCAGAACAGGACGAAACGAGCCGTCCTTTTTTGGAACCACAAAGAGATTGGAGTAAAAACCTTGCCCTTGTTCCTGCTGAGGAACAGGGATCACCACTCCTTCTGCTTTTAGTGAGCACACCGCCTGCAGAAGGGCATCTGCTCGGTCGGGATGTGGGGAGGTTCTGAAGAACCGAGGCGGAGGACGAGAACTGAACTCTATCCTGTACCCGTGAGACAAAATGTCTGTTACCCACCGGTCTTTGACCTGTGGCAGCCAAATGTCGCAAAAGCGGGAGAGCCTGCCACCGACCGAGGATGCGGAGGGATGAGGCCGAAAGTCATGAGGCAGCCGCCTTGGAAGCGGTTCCTCCGGTTGCTTTCTTGGGGCGTGAGTGAGCCCGCCAGGAATCTGAGCTCCTTTGCTCCTTCTGAGTCCCTTTGGACGAGGAGAATTGGGTCTTGCCGGAGCCTCGAAAGGACCGAAACCTCGACTGCCACTTCCTCTGTTGAGGTTTGCTTGATCTGGGCTGGGGTAAGGAGGAGTCTTTACCCTTGGATTGTTTAATGATTTCAGCCAATTGTTCACCAAACAGTCTATCTACAGATAGTGGCAAGCTGGTTAAACATTTTTTGGAAGCAGAATCCGCTTTCCATTCCTTTAACCACAAGGCTCTGCGCAAAACCACAGAGTTGGCAGACGCCATTGAGGTACGGCTTGTAGAGTCCAGGACAGCGTTGATAGCGTAAGTCGCAAACGCAGACATTTGCGAGGTTAGGGACGCTACTCGCGGCACTGCTGGACGTATGATAGAGTCCACCTGTGCCAGACCAGCTGAAATAGCTTGGAGTGCCCACACGGCCGCGAATGCTGGAGCAAACGACGCGCCGATAGCTTCATAGACAGACTTTAACCAAAGGTCCATCTGTCTGTCATTGGCATCTTTAAGTGAAGCCCCATCCTCCACTGCAACTATGGATCTAGCCGCAAGCCTGGAGATTGGGGGGTCCACCTTTGGACACTGGGTCCAGCGTTTGACCACGTCAGGGGGAAAGGGATAACGTGTATCCTTAAGACGTTTGGAGAAACGCTTGTCTGGGTAAGCATGGTGTTTCTGGACTGATTCTCTGAAGTCAGCGTGGTCCAGAAAAGTACTCAGTTTACGCTTGGGATACCTGAAATGGAACTTCTCCTGCTGTGCAGCTGCCTCCTCTGCAGAAGGGGCAGGGGGAGAAGAAGGGAATTTTGTTACTTACCGTAAATTCCTTTTTTCTAGCTCTTATTGGGAGACCCAGACGATTGAGACCCAGACGATTGGGGTATAGCTACTGCCCTCTGGAGGCCACACAAAGCACTACATTAAAAGTGCAAGGCCCCTCCCCCTCTGGCTATACCCCCCCGTGGCATCACGGGTTCTCCAGTTTTAGTGCCAAAGCAAGAAGGAGGAAGCCAATAACTGGTTTAAACAAATTAACTCCGAATAACATCGGAGAACTGAAAAACCGTTCAACATGAACAACATGTGTACCCGCAAACAACAAAAAAACATCCCGAAGGACAACAGGGCGGGTGCTGGGTCTCCCAATAAGAGCTAGAAGAAAAGGAATTTACGGTAAGTAACAAAATTCCCTTCTTCTTCAGCGCTCTATTGGGAGACCCAGACGATTGGGACGTCCAAAAGCTGTCCCTGGGTGGGTAAATAAATACCTCATGTTAGAGCTGCAAAACAGCCCTCCCCTATGGGGGTGTCACTGCCGCCTGCAGGACTCTTCTACCTAAGCTGGCATCCGCCGAAGCATAGGTATGCACCTGATAATGCTTGGTGAAAGTGTGCAGACTGGACCAGGTAGCTGCCTGGCACACCTGTTGAGCCGAAGCCTGGTGACGTAATGCCCAGGACGCACCCACGGCTCTGGTGGAGTGGGCTTTTAGCCCTGAAGGAACCGGAAGCCCCGCAGAACGGTAGGCCTCTAGAATTGGTTCTTTGATCCATCGAGCCAGGGTGGCTTTAGAAGCCTGCAACCCCTTGCGCGGACCAGCGACAAGGACGAAAAGTGCATCGGCACGGCGTATGGGCGCCGTGCGGGAAATGTAGATTCTGAGTGCTCTCACCAGATCTAGCAAACGTAAGGCCTTTTCATACCGGTGAACCGGATGAGGGCAAAAAGAAGGCAAGGAAATATCCTGATTAAGATGAAAAGAGGATACGACCTTAGGGAGAAACTCCGGAATGGGGCGCAGCACAACCTTGTCCTGGTGGAACACCAGGAAGGGAGCCTTAGATGACAGAGCTGCCAGCTCAGACACTCGCCGAAGCGATGTGATTGCAACAAGAAACGCCACTTTCTGCGACAGCCGAGAAAAGGAAACTTCCTTCAGAGGCTCGAAGGGCGGCTTCTGGAGAGCAACTAGTACCCTGTTCAGATCCCATGGATCTAACGGTCGCTTGTACGGGGGCACAATATGACAGACCCCCTGCAGGAACGTGCGCACCTTAGGAAGACGTGCTAGACGCTTCTGAAAAAACACGGATAGTGCCGAAACTTGCCCTTTAAGGGAGCTGAGCGACAAGCCCTTTTCTAACCCCGATTGCAGGAAGGAAAGAAACTTGGGCAATGCAAATGGCCAGGGAGACACTCCCTGAGCAGAGCACCAGGACAAGAAAATCTTCCACGTTCTGTGGTAGATCTTAGCCGAATTCGACTTTCTAGCTTGTCTCATTGTGGCAATGACTCCCTGAGATAATCCAGCAGATGCTAGGATCCAGGACTCAATGGCCACACAGTCAGGTTCAGGGCCGCAGAATTCTGATGGAAAAACGGCCCTTGGGACAGTAAGTCTGGTCGGTCTGGCAGTGACCACGGTCGACCGATCGTGAGATGCCACAGATCCGGATACCACGACCTCCTCGGCCAGTCTGGAGCGACGAGTATGACGCGGCTGCACTCGGATCTGATCTTGCGTAGCACTCTGGGCAAGAGCGCCAGAGGCGGAAACACGTATGGGAGCTGAAACTGCGACCAATCTTGAACCAAGGCGTCTGCCGCCAGAGCTCTTTGATCGCGCGACCTCGCCATGAATGCCGGGACCTTGTTGTTGTGCCGGGATGCCATTAGGTCGACGTCCGGCACTCCCCAGCGGCGACAGATTTCCTGAAACACGTCCGGGTGAAGGGACCATTCCCCTGCGTCCATGCCCTGGCGACTGAGGAAGTCTGCTTCCCAGTTTTCTACGCCTGGGATGTGAACCGCGGATATGGTGGATGCTCTGTCCTCCACCCACATTAGAATGCGCCGGACTTCTTGGAAGGCTTGCCGACTGCGCGTCCCTCCTTGGTGGTTGATGTATGCCACCGCTGTGGAGTTGTCCGATTGGATTCGGATCTGCTTTCCTTCCAGCCACTGTTGGAAGGCCAGTAGAGCAAGATACACTGCTCTGATCTCCAGAACATTGATCTGAAGGGTGGACTCCTGCGGAGTCCACGTCCCCTGAGCCCTGTGGTGGAGAAATACTGCTCCCCACCCTGACAGACTCGCATCTGTCGTGACTACTGCCCAGGATGGGGGCAGGAAGGATCTTCCCTGAGACAATGATGTGGGAAGGAGCCACCATTGTAGAGAGTCTTTGGCCGTCCGGGAAAGCGAGACTTTCCTGTCCAGGGACGTTGACTTCCCGTCCCATTGGCGGAGAATGTCCCATTGAAGTGGGCGCAGATGAAACTGCGCAAAGGGAACTGCTTCCATGGCTGCCACCATCTTCCCTAGGAAATGCATGAGGCGCCGCAAGGGATGCAACTGGCCCTGCAGGAGGGATTGCACCCCTGTCTGTAGTGACCGCTGCTTGTCCAGCGGAAGCTTCACTATCGCTGCTAGAGTATGAAACTCCATGCCAAGATACGTTAGTGACTGAGTCGGTGATAGGATCGACTTTGGAAAGTTGATGATCCATCCGAAAGACTGTAGAGTCTCCAGCGTAGCATTCAGGCTGAGTTGGCATGCCTCCTGAGAGGGAGCTTTGACCAATAAGTCGTCTAGGTAAGGAATCACCGAGTGTCCCTGAGAGTGCAAGACTGCTACCACCGCCGCCATGACCTTGGTGAAGACCCGTGGGGCTGTCGCCAGACCAAATGGAAGAGCTACGAACTGAAAATGGTCGTCTCCTATCACAAAACGTAGAAAACGTTGATGTTCTGTAGCAATTGGCACGTGGAGATAAGCATCTTTGATGTCTATTGAGGCAAGGAAGTCTCCTCTGGACATTGAGGCAATGACAGAGCGGAGGGTTTCCATCCGGAACCTCCTGGCGTGCACATGTTTGTTGAGCCGTTTTAGGTCCAGAACAGGACGGAACGAGCCGTCCTTTTTTGGAACCACAAAGAGATTGGAGTAAAACCCTTGCCCTTGTTCCTGAGGAGGGACTGGGATAACCACTCCTTCCGCTTTTAGGGAATCCACCGCCTGCAGCAGAGCATCTGCTCGGTCTGGATGTGGGGAGGTTCTGAAGAACCGAGCTGGAGGACGAGAATTGAACTCGATTCTGTACCCGCGAGACAAAATGTCCGTCACCCACCGGTCTTTGACCTGTGACATCCAAATGCCGGAAAAGCGGGAGAGCCTGCCCCCGACCGGCGATGCGGAGGGGGGGGGCTGGAAGTCATGAGGTAGCCGCTTTGGAAGCGGTACCTCCATTTGCTTTCTTGGGGCGTGTGTGAGTCCGCCACGAATCTGAGTTTCTTTGCGTCCTCTGAGTCCCTTTGGACGAGGTAAATGGTGTCTTGCCCGAACCTCGAAAGGACTGAAACCTCTGCTGCCACTTTTTCTGCTGAGGTTTGGGTGTTCTGGGTTGTGGTAAAGAGGAGTCTTTACCCTTGGACTGCTTAATGATGTCAGCCAATGGCTCGCCAAACAGTCTCTCTCTAGACAAAGGCAAACTGGTTAAACATTTTTTGGAACCAGCATCTGCTTTCCAGTCCTTTAACCACAAGGCTCTGCGCAAAACTACCGAATTGGCGGACGCCATTGAGGTGCGACTGGTAGATTCTAGGACCGCATTGATAGCGTAAGACGCAAACGCCGACATCTGCGTGGTAAGGTGCGCCACTTGCGGCACTGCTGGATGCATGATAGCATCCACTTTTGCTAAGCCAGCTGAAATAGCCTGGAGTGCCCATACGGCTGCGAATGCCGGAGCAAACGACGCGCCTATAGCTTCATAGACAGATTTTAACCAAAGGTCCATCTGTCTGTCATTGGCATCTTTAAGTGAAGCGCCATCCTCCACTGCAACTATGGATCTAGCTGCAAGTTTGGAAATCGGGGGGTCTACCTTTGGACACTGTGTCCAGCGCTTGACCACCTCAGGGGGGAAAGGGAAACGCGTATCTTTAGATCGTTTAGAGAAACGCCTTTCTGGGTGAGCGTCGTGCTTCTGGATTGATTCTCTGAAGTCAGAGTGATCTAACAAAGCACTCAATTTACGCTTGGGATAAAGGAAACGAAACTTTTCCTGTTCCGCAGCCGCCTCTTCTGCTGAAGGGGCTGGGGGAGAAATATCCAACAGCCTATTGATGGCTGAGATAAGGTCGTCTACCATGGCATCCCCATCCGGGGTATCCAGGTTGAGAGGGGTTCCAGGAGTGGATTCCTGATCACTCTCATCAGACACATCACAGGGAGACTGATTGCGCTGAGACCCTGAGCAGTGTGAAGACGTCGAGGGTCTTTCCCAGCGAGCTCGCTTAGGGTGGCTGGGGCCATCATCTGAGTCATAATCCTCGGCCTGTGAAGCCGGGGACCCCCCTGTGGGCTGGATACATTCCAAGTAAGGGGGACCTGAGGACAGAGGCCTCGCCGTGCCCAGAGACTGAGCCCCATGCATAGATTGCAAGGTCTCAAGGATTTTTGCCATAGATACAGACATATTATCTGCAAAAACTGCAAAGTCCGTCCCTGTCACCGGGGCAGAACTTACAAGCGTCTCAGCCTGGGTCGCTACCTCTCCTGACTCCGGCTGGCGAAGCAGCACCGGGTCGGAGCATTGCACACAATGGGGGTCATCAGAGCCTGCTGGTAGATTAGCCCCACATGCAGCACACGCAGTATACACAGCCCTTTTTGCCTTGGCCGCCTTGCGTTTTGAGGATGACATGTTGCTGCTTCCACAGAGCGATCTGGGATATGCAGCCAGAAGCGCACCTCACAGTGCAAGAAATACAATATCTATATAACTGTATCCAGTACACTGATACACAGTGAGGCACTAGAGGGACCAGCACAGAAAAATCGCTTACCGCCCGCTTAAAAAGCGGGTGTGTGGTCGCCAGATAGCCCCTAGTCCAGGTCTCCCAGAGCCTTGCGTCCTTCCTCCAGCCAGGCATGCATGTAATGGCTGCCGGCGTCTCGAGAGAGGAAGGGGGGCGGGCCCTGGGCGTTCCTGGCCAAGAGCGGGAAGCCTGCTTCCCTCTGTGCCAAGTGAGAGGGCTGGAGCATGTAAATCAGGCTCCAGCCCTCGTCGCTGCTTGCGAACAGCGTCTCTCCCCTACCCTGAATGACAGGGTGGGGGCGGGAACGAAACGGAGCTGCCGGCGTCCTAGGCCCAAAAAGCCGGGGACTAAAGTTATAACCGCCGCCGCCGTAAAAGCGCGGACGGCGGATCCCCGGCGCACCACAAGTCACAGCAGCGCCGCCCGGTCCAGAGGGGGTCGGCGCTGCGTTCCCAAACACAAACAATCCCCCAGTAATCTGTAGGGACACCAACTCCACGTTGCGGTCCCCGGCGCACTATAACACCCAGCCAGCCCGGAGTGTGTCTGTGCCTGCCGGGGACACAGAGTACCTGTAAGATGCAGGGCCCTGTCCCTGATCGTACTCCTGCTCCGAATCCATCAGGTTCTAATGGGTCTGTGGGTGGAGCCCGGCATCAGAGCTGAGAGGCCGGCAGGATCCCACTTCCACAGAGCCCTACAAGGGGATGTGGAAGGAAAACAGCATGTCAGGCTCCAGCCCTGTACCAGCAATAGGCACCTCAACCTTACAACACCATCCAGGGGTGAGAAGGGAGCATGCTGGGGACACTATATGTGTCCTCTTTTCTTCCATCCGACATAGTCAGCAGCTGCTGCTGACTAAAATCTGTGGAGCTATGCATGGAATGTCTGACCTCCTTCGCACACAAAGCTAAAACTGGAGAACCCGTGATGCCACGGGGGGGTATAGCCAGAGGGGGAGGGGCCTTGCACTTTTAATGTAGTGCTTTGTGTGGCCTCCAGAGGGCAGTAGCTATACCCCAATCGTCTGGGTCTCAATCGTCTGGGTCTCCCAATAGAGCGCTGAAGAAATTTCCAATAGACTATTGATGGCCGCTATAAGGTCATTTACCACGGCGTCACCATCAGGAGTATCCAGATTGAGAGCGGTTTCAGGATTAGACTCCTGATCACCCTCCTCTGTCTCATCATGTAGAGACTCTTCTCGCTGAGACCCTGATCCGCGTGATGACGTGGAGGGTCTCTCCCAGCGAGCACGCTTAGGCTGCCTGGGACTGTCATCTGAATCAGAGCCGTCAGGCTGAGATGCCTGGGACCCCCTAGAATCACGGATTAACTCCAACTGAGGGGGACCGGGGAACGTTGCCGCAGCAGTGTCCATGGTCTGAGTAACTGGCCTGGCCTGCAAGGTCTCTAGTATCTTTGTCATAGTGACAGACATCTTGTCAGCAAAAACTGCAAACTCTGTCCCCGTCACCGGGACAGGGTTCACCGGCGACTCTGCCTGGGCCACTACCACCATAGACTCCGGCTGACGAAGTGGCACAGGGACCGAACATTGCACACAATGGGGGTCATTGTAACCTGCCGGTAGATCAGCCCCACAAGCGGCACAAGCAGCGCTTACAGCCTGTGTCTTGGCACCCTTGCGTTTGCGGATGACATGTTGTCGTCTCCTCAGAGCAAGATAGGGTATACAGCCAAGAAGCGACATTACAGTGCAATATATATATACATATATATATGGTATAGAGAAAAAAGGTACACCAAAATAACACTGTGGCACTAGTGGGGCCAGCACTAAAGTGCTGCTTACCGCCCGCTTAACGCGGGTGTGTGGTCGCCAGAAATCCCTTGTCTGGGTCTCCCAGAGCCTGTGTCCGTTCTCCAGCCAGACTGCATTGTAAATAAGACTCCAGCCCTCGGCGCTGATTAATCGTACAGCGTCTCTCCCTTGCCCTGATTGACAGGGTGGGGGCGGGAACGAAGCGGAGCTAGGCCGCAGAAGCCGGGGACTAAATTTATAAGCGACGCCGTCGTAAAAGCACGGTCGGCGCTAAGTCCCCGGCGCACTACAAGTCGCAGCCGCGCCGCCGCTCCAGGGGCGGCCGGCGCGGCAGTCCCCAACACATAAAGTCACTCAGACAAACTGTAGTGACTGTAACCCCAGCGCGCAGCGCTACTGTCCCCGGCGCACTAGCACACCCAGCAAGTCTGGAATGTGCGCGGCCTGTTTGGGACACAGAGTACCTGAATGTCGCAGGGCCTTGTCCCTGAACGGTACCCAGCTCCGTATCCAGCAGGTTCCATGGGTCTGTGGATGGAGCCCGGCCTCAGGGCTTGGGGGCCGGTAAGATCCCACTTCCTCAGAGCCCCTCAGGGGGATGGGGAAGGAAAACAGCATGTGGGCTCCAGCCTCCGTACCCACAATGGGTACCTCAACCTTAACAAACACCGCCGACATAAAGTGGGGTGAGAAGGGAGCATGCTGGGGGCCCTAGTATGGGCCCTCTTTTCTTCCATCCGACATAGTCAGCAGCTGCTGCTGACTAAACAGTGGAGCTATGCGTGGATGTCTGACCTCCTTCGCACAAAGCAGAAAACTGGTGAGCCAGTGATCCCACTGGGGGTGTATAGCCAGAAGGGGAGGGGCCTTACACTTTTTAGTGTAATGCTTTGTGTGGCCTCCGGAGGCAGTACTATACACCCAATCGTCTGGGTCTCCCAATGGAGCGCCGAAGAAATACAAACTTATTGCTGTGACCCACAAAGTTCTACACCATCCTATCTCATCCCTTATCACGTACTGTTTTGCAACTGATCTAAGATTAACATCGATCTGCTCATCTATAAATAAAAAAATAAAATAAAATACAACTTTGTATATAAATAACTTTTATTTACAATAAAATTCAGTGAACAGACTAGAACATTATTAAAGCTGGAGGCCGGTGTCTCTGCTCATCTGTCCTTGTAATAATGCGAGGCTCTTCTTCAGTCTCTCGTTCTCTTCCTCTAAAGAAAGAACTTTTTGCTGAAGATCCTGAATCATCTGCCAAATTAATTTAAAACAATTGTAATATTAAAGCAAACCACAGGCAGCATAAATCAGATATGGGCTGCATTATTGCAGCCATTTAAATTTCTTTATCGCTTCACTGGGGGAATGCTGATGACCGTAGGCAAAAAAAAAAAAAAAAAAAAGGTTACCATATTTTTCGGACTATAAGACGCACTTTTTCCCCCCAAATGTTGGGGTAAAGTGGGGGGGGGGGCGCATCTTATAGTCTGAATGTGGCTGCAGGTCATCGGGGGCACAAGCAGCGCCTGCCGTGACCACGTGCGCCCACTCATTTCATATGCACTCCCATCTCTCAGAGCTGAAGCCGGCGCTGACAGGTGGGCGGGATGATGGGCAGGGGATGCGCGCATACTAAACAGCCAGCCCGCATGATCACCCCTGGCAACTACAGCCTGGAGTGATAATGTGCAGCTGTATTCACTGCCCCCCCCGTGCATCATCATCATCATCAGCGCGGGGTGCAGTGAATCACTATACTCACCGTTCCCCTGCAGCATCGCTCGTCCTCCTGTGTGTGGCTGTGTGTCATCGCTGTGCGCACGTGTCCACACACAGCCGCGGCCGGGACATCGCGGTGCTGCAGGGATAGTGGCTGGCTCCACTCAGCAGCGCTGCTGCCGGCACAGACAGGAGGAGGAGCGATGCTGTGTGGAGCGAGGAAAGGCGAGTATAAACGTTTAAATTTTTTTGTGTGCCGCAGGATGAGAATATTTCAGGATGATGGTATATAGCAGGATGGGGGTACATAGCAGGATGCGGCCATATGCCAGGATGGGGGCTACACCAGGATGAGGGACATATATATACACAAGGCAGGAGGATCATTACTAGGATGATGGAATACCTTAGTAGAGATTTTAAAATTTTATCTTCCTTCTCTAAAACCAGGGTGCGTCTTATGGTCCGGTGCGTCTTATAGTCCGAAAAATACAGTACCTCCTCCCCAGCAGTCTACACCCACAATTAGTTTAAGCTTAGTGTTGGGAGGAGGCAGACACGTTTATACCTTAAATTTGTAGTGTTTTGTGAATGATTTCGCATGTTATTTGGGAAACTAACTGCTCACTCTGTCAATCCACATTGACACCAACAGCATAGTGTGGAATTACATAACTACCCCCTCCCAACACATGGAGTGTATGGGACCCTCCAGACCAGTGTTCCCCAACTCCAGTCCTCAAGGCACACCAACAGTGCAGGTTTTTGGGATTTCCTTAGTATTGCACAGGTGTAATGTAATTACCTGCCCAGGTGCTGGTTCCAACAGCAGTGCAATGCTAAGGAAATCCTGAAAACATGCACTGTTGGTGTGCCTTGAGGACTGGAGTTGGGAAACCCTGCCCCAGACAACGGTCCAAACCTCCTGCCAACTAGCTCTCCAGAGCCTGACATGCAGGGTCGACAGATGATACCGGAAGCAGTCAGCTGTGGTTTGAGATCCCTGTGTTCCACCTGCAACCTATGATTGTACAACCTTTGTTTTGTCAGTTTCCCTCTCACCATCAGAAGTGGTTATTAAATTAAGCTGGACCTCGTGAAAGCATTACATATCTATCTTTCCAGAATGAAGTCATTCAGATGTGCATTTTCTCTGTAATAACAGTCATAGCAGAGGCCTTCCTTCCTCCAAGGCCACCATTGCCCGTTGGATCCGATTTGCCATTCTGGTAGCATATTAGATAAAGAACAGAAAATGCCCTCTCAGGATCACAACTCACTCCACTCGTTCAGTGGAGGTTTGCTGGGCCATCTGCCACCAGGCCTCCGTTTCGCAACTCTGCAAGGCTGCACCTTGGTCTTGCATACACACTTGTGAAGTTCTACAGATTTCGCACCTACGCTTCCTCTGATGTGAGCCATGGTAGTGGGGTACTACAAGCCGCAATGGCCTGAGCTCAGACCAAGGATTATGGTCTTCTGCCCACCCTTGGGACTGCTTTAGGACAACCCATGGTTTCCTGTGTCCCCCAATAAAGCGATTCAAAAAAGAAAATTTTGGGTACTCACCATAAAATCTGTTTCTTGAAGCCTTCATTGGGGGGACACAGCACCTGCCATTTTGTATAGTCGATGTTCAATTACATGATTTTCTTCCTACTATAGTCTTACTTTACGGTTTTCTTCTATTATTGTTTTTATATTAACTGATTTAGGGAGGAGAAAAAAAACTTTTTCCAGTAGTGGTAGCAGCAAACACCCATGGGTTTTAGTGTCCTCCATTGAAGGTTTCAAGAAACATTTGGAGTACCCAAAGTCATCTTTTTACTCCAAAATGCTATGTGCAAAGGGAAATCAGACGTCTCCTCACATCTGCCCCTTATAGACAGGATCAGCATACTTACGTTCTCCCTCTCTTGGAAGAGCTCGCTTTTCAGCATTTCATGAGCGGATGGACGAAGCGAACAGTCAGTGTTGGTCAGTAACTTAACGTATTTGCATTGCATTGGCCAGCGGCTTTCAAACGCATCAGGGATGATCCCGCGGCTGAGAGACGTCAAGACGTCATTCCTTTCCATCGCTGTCCAGAAGGGGTGGAAGAGTTCTAGTAATATGACGCCAACACTGTACATGTCGGACTGCAAGACACAAGCGCAAAGTTTAAGAAAACCTATGTAGCGGTTAAAATAAAAATATTATGTGCTGTTATATAGGCATGGATCTAAGAAAAAGTTCAAAAAGTGTCCCAGGCCAAGGAAGGGTCATCAATAATGTAGGGCTGCCCCTTAAAAATGTGTAGTCCACAAATGGAAACCCCTCTTAAAATGCCCCTAATAAGCTAAATGGGAGTGGACAACCACTTTAACCCCTTCATGACTGCAGATTCGCCTTTTAGCGCCGGTTAATCAGGGACTTTATTCGCCAGCGCCTCACTTTTTAATGGCGCTGAGGAACAATAGAATAGCACCGCCCCATGGGTCAGCTGTATATAACAGATGACACCAGCAGCCATTGACCCCGAGCAATTTTGGAACCGATCGTGGCAGATTATCCGAGTATCTAAGTTGTTGGAGAATTATAAGACCCCCCCCCCTGGCGGATTGCCTCAAGATTTTAGAATATAAAAGTAGCAAAGCATTAAAAAAAAAATAAAGTAAATTAAAATGGCCGTAACTGTACTAACCCGAAGAATAACTATCACTTGTACTGCACAGTGAAAAGTGCATATATATATATATATAATGGATGAGTGAAGGAAATGAGGGACCGCACTCCGTACCGCTGTGCAGGAATCTTTAGTTTATTAGACGGTGCAGGGTAAAAAGCAGGAGACGAGCTGTGAGCTGGCTCCCAGGTAGGGGGCGACAGCTGTTTCGCTTAACTAATTAGGCTTCCACAGGTCCATATGTGGAGCTACAACAGCACCCCCTATATAGGAGTGCTCACAGGTGCGTCGCATGCCACATAAAAAAACATACATAGGAAAATGTAATGTGCATATAAAACATGGAACACACCATGCCACAATACAAAACAAGGTTATTACAAAACGATTATACCAAAAAAGAAGAGATAAAGGACACCGAAGGAATACATGTGCAAAATATGTCAAAGCACACACATATGGAGGACCTACAGAAAAACTGACAGATCCACGCGATCATTTAACCCCAATGCCCCCTGAGCTCCATAATTAATGATTAGTTTGGCCTCAACTTGTAGTAAAAGTTGCTGAAGGTTGCCCCCCCTCGATGGGAGGACAACCTTCTGCAGGCCAGCAAAACGGAGGACATCAGGGTTACCATTATGATGCTCGCGGATGTGAGAAATCAGTCTAGGAGAACCTTTGCCTGACATTACCGAATTGTAGTGCTCCCTAAACCTGACGTATAAACATCTGATTGTTTTGCCTATGTAAAATCTGCCACAAGGGCAGAAAATCACATAGACAACGAATTTAGTTTTACAAGAAATAAACTGGAGGACCGAATGTGAGTGCGAACCCACCTGTAGGGATCGGCCAGTGAGATGCAGGTTACAGAACCTGCAGTTGCCACACCGGTAGTTACCCGGCGGGCAGCATCTATCGAGCCACACAGAGGGGCTGGTAAGTCTATTTCTCACTAGTTTATCCCATAGGTTAACGCAACGTCTGAACGAGACCAAAGGATTAGCCTTGGTCATTTCAACCAAAGTAGGATCTCTTTCCAGAATGTGCCAATGCCTATACAAAGTTCTCCTAATGACATGCTCCAAGGGACCGAAGCGAAAGCTAAACACAAATCTATTCAGATCATCAATCTTTCTGTCAGGGCGGCCCGTGCGATTAGAACAATGGACACCAGATCTAGCCCTCTCAAAAGCAGAATCAATCAACTCCTCAGGGTAACCCCTTTGCTGAAGCCTTTCCTTTAATTCCATTGACTGCTGGAGAAAAGTCTCCTCAGAACTATTAGCCCTGCGTACCCGCAAAAATTGACTGTACGGTAAAGCAGTCTTAGTATGAAGGGGGTGTGCGCTCTGGAAATGTAAGTGAGTTGGATGCCGTCGGTTTCCTAAACAATTGAGAGTGAATATTACCATCCCTGATGGAAACCTCAACGTCCAAAAAATTGAGGGTATCGCCACCAAAAGAGGAAGTGAAGGACATATTCATTGTATTCGAGTTGTTAAGATGTGACACAAAATCAGAGAATAAATCCTCCGTGCCAACCCATACAATGAATATGTCGTCCACATACCTCAAATAGTGGCGAATATACCTCAAAAAGGGGTTGGTATCGGAAAGAAGGGAATTTTGTTACTTACCGTAAATTCCTTTTCTTCTAGCTCTTATTGGGAGACCCAGACGATTGGGTGTATAGCACTGCCTCCGGAGGCCACACAAAGCAATTACACTAAAAAGTGTAAGGCCCCTCCCCTTCTGGCTATACACCCCCAGTGGGATCACTGGCTCACCAGTTTTAGTGCAAAAGCAAGAAGGAGGAAAGCCAATAACTGGTTTAAACAAATTCTCTCCGAGTAACATCGGAGAACTGAAAACCGTTCAACATGAACAACATGTGTACCCGCAAACAACCAACAATTCCGAAGGACAACAGGGCGGGTGCTGGGTCTCCCAATAAGAGCTAGAAGAAAAGGAATTTACGGTAAGTAACAAAATTCCCTTCTTCTTCGTCGCTCTATTGGGAGACCCAGACGATTGGGACGTCCAAAAGCTGTCCCTGGGTGGGTAAAGAAATACCTCATGTTAGAGCTGCAAGACAGCCCTCCCCTACGGGGAGGCAACTGCCGCCTGCAGGACTCTTCTACCTAGGCTGGCGTCCGCCGAAGCATAGGTATGCACCTGATAATGTTTGGTGAAAGTGTGCAGACTCGACCAGGTAGCTGCCTGGCACACCTGTTGAGCCGTAGCCTGGTGCCGTAATGCCCAGGACGCACCCACGGCTCTGGTAGAATGGGCCTTCAGCCCTGATGGAACCGGAAGCCCAGCAGAACGGTAGGCTTCAAGAATTGGTTCTTTGATCCATCGAGCCAGGGTGGCTTTAGAAGCCTGCGACCCTTTGCGCTTACCAGCGACAAGGACAAAGAGTGCATCCGAACGGCGCAAGGGCGCCGTGCGGGAAATGTAGATTCTGAGTGCTCTCACCAGATCTAACAAATGTAAATCCTTCTCATACCGATGAACTGCATGAGGACAAAACGAAGGCAAAGAGATATCCTGATTAAGATGAAAAGAGGATACCACCTTCGGGAGAAACTCCTGAATAGGACGCAGCACAACCTTGTCCTGGTGGAAGACCAGGAAGGGAGCCTTGGATGATAGTGCTGCCAGCTCAGACACTCTCCGAAGAGATGTGATCGCTACCAGAAAAGCCACTTTCTGTGATAGTCTAGAAAGTGAAACCTCCTTCAGAGGCTCGAAGGGCGGCTTCTGGAGGGCAACTAGTACCCTGTTCAGATCCCATGGATCTAACGGCCGCTTGTACGGGGGTACGATATGGCAAACCCCCTGTAGGAACGTGCGCACCTTAGGAAGGCGTGCCAAACGCCACTGAAAAAAGACGGATAGCGCCGAGACCTGACCTTTAAGGGAGCCGAGCGACAAACCTTTTTCTAACCCAGATTGCAGGAAAGAAAGAAAGGTAGGCAATGCAAATGGCCAGGGAGACACTCCCTGAGCAGAGCACCAGGATAAAAATATCCTCCACGTTCTGTGGTAGATCTTAGCGGACGTGGGCTTCCTAGCCTGTCTCATGGTGGCAACGACCCCTTGGGATAATCCTGAAGACGCTAGGATCCAGGACTCAATGGCCACACAGTCAGGTTCAGGGCCGCAGAATTCCGATGGAAAAACGGCCCTTGGGACAGTAAGTCTGGTCGGTGTGGGAGTGCCCACGGTTGGCCGACCGTGAGCTGCCACAGATCCGGATACCACGCCCTCCTCGGCCAGTCTGGGGCGACAAGTATGACGCGACTGCAATCGGATCTGATCTTGCGTAGCACTCTGGGCAAGAGTGCCAGAGGTGGAAACACATAAGGGAGCCGGAACTGCGACCAATCTTGCACTAGGGCGTCTGCCGCCAGCGCTCTTTGATCGCGAGACCGTGCCATGAAGGTTGGGACCTTGTTGTTGTGCCGTGACGCCATTAGGTCGACGTCCGGCACCCCCCAGCGGCGACAGATTTCCTGAAACACGTCTGGGTGAAGGGACCATTCCCCTGCGTCCATGCCCTGGCGACTGAGGAAGTCTGCTTCCCAGTTTTCTACGCCGGGGATGTGAACCGCGGATATGGTGGAGACTGTGGCTTCCACCCACATCAGAATCCGCCGGACTTCCTGGAAGGCTTGCCGACTGCGTGTCCCCCCTTGGTGGTTGATGTATGCCACCGCTGTGGAGTTGTCCGACTGAATTCGGATCTGCCTTCCTTCCAGCCACTGCTGGAAGGCTAGTAGGGCAAGATACACTGCTCTGATTTCCAGAACATTGATCTGAAGGGTGGACTCCTGCTGAGACCACGTACCCTGAGCCCTGTGGTGGAGAAAGACTGCTCCCCACCCTGACAGACTCGCATCTGTCGTGACCACCGCCCAAGACGGTGGTAGGAAGGATCTTCCCTGTGATAATGAGGTGGGAAGAAGCCACCACTGCAGAGAGTCTTTGGCCGTCTGGGAAAGGGAGACTTTCCTGTCCAGGGATGTTGACTTCCCGTCCCATTGGCGGAGAATGTCCCATTGAAGTGGACGCAGATGAAACTGCGCAAACGGAACCGCCTCTATTGCCGCCACCATCTTCCCGAGGAAGTGCATGAGGCGTCTTAAGGAGTGCGGCTGACTTTGAAGGAGAGCCTGCACCCCAGTCTGTAGAGACCGCTGCTTGTCCAGCGGAAGCTTCACTATCGCTGAGAGAGTATGAAACTCCATGCCAAGATACGTTAGTGATTGGGTCGGTGGCAGATTTGACTTTGGGAAGTTGATGATCCACCCAAACGCCTGGAGAGTCTCCAGTGCAACATTCAGGCTGAGTTGGCATGCCTCTTGAGAGGGTGCCTTGACCAGTAGATCGTCCAAGTAAGGGATCACAGAGTGTCCGTGAGAGTGCAAGACTGCTACCACTGCCGCCATGATCTTGGTGAACACCCGAGGGGCTGTCGCCAGACCAAATGGCAGAGCTACGAACTGAAGATGGTCGTCTCCTATCACGAAGCGTAGAAAGCGTTGGTGCTCTGTAGCAATCGGCACGTGGAGATAAGCATCTTTGATGTCTATTGATGCTAGGAAATCTCCTTGAGACATTGAGGCAATGACTGAGCGGAGGGATTCCATCCGGAACCGCCTGGCGTTCACATGCTTGTTGAGCAGTTTTAGGTCCAGAACAGGACGGAAGGAGCCGTCCTTTTTTGGAACCACAAAGAGATTGGAGTAAAATCCTCGCCCCCGTTCGTGAGGGGGGACAGGGATCACGACTCCTTCTGCTCTTAGAGAGTCCACCGCCTGCAGCAGGGCATCTGCTCGGTTGGGGTGTGGGGAGGTTCTGAAGAACCGAAGTGGAGGCCGAGAACTGAACTCGATTCTGTACCCGCGAGACAGAATGTCTGTTACCCACCGGTCTTTGACCTGTGACAGCCAAATGTCGCAAAAGCGGGAGAGCCTGCCACCGACTGAGGATGCGGAGGGAGGAGGCCGAAAGTCATGAGGTAGCCGCTTTGGAAGCGGTTCCTCCATTTGTTTTCCTGGGGCGTGAGTGAGCCCGCCAGGAATCTGAGCTCCCTTGTTCTTTCTGAGTCCTTTTGGACGAGGAGAATTGGGCCTTGCCCGAGCCTCGAAAGGACCGAAACCTCGACTGCCACTTTTTCTGTTGAGGTTTACTTGCTCTGGGCTGTGGTAAGGAAGAGTCCTTACCCTTGGACTGTTTTATGATTTCAGCCAATGGCTCACCAAACAGTCTGTCTCTAGATAATGGCAAGCTGGTTAAGCATTTTTTGGAACCAGCATCTGCTTTCCAGTCCTTTAACCACAAGGCTCTGCGCAAAACCACAGAATTGGCGGACGCCATAGCGGTACGGCTCGTAGATTCTAGGACAGCATTGATAGCATAGGTCGCAAACGCAGACATTTGCGAAGTTAGGGACGCCACTTGCGGCACTGCTGGATGTATGAAAGCATCCACCTGTGCTAAACCAGCTGAAATAGCTTGGAGTGCCCACACGGCCGCGAATGCTGGAGCAAACGACGCGCCGATAGATTCATAGACAGATTTCAACCAAAGGTCCATCTGTCTGTCGTTGGCATCTTTAAGTGAAGCGCCATCCTCTACTGCGACTATGGATCTAGCCGCAAGCTTGGAAATTGGGGGATCCACCTTTGGACACTGGGTCCAGCGTTTGGCCACCTCAGAGGGAAAAGGATAACGGGTATCCTTAGAACGTTTAGAGAAACGCTTGTCTGGATGAGCGTCGTGTTTCTGGATCGATTCTCTGAAGTCAGAGTGGTCCAAAAAAGCACTTAATTTACGCTTGGGATATAGGAAATGGAACTTCTCCTGCTGTGCAGCTGCCTCCTCTGCAGAAGGGGCTGGGGGAGAAATATCCAACAGCCTATTAATTGCCGATATAAGGTCATTAACCATGGCGTCACCATCAGGGGCATCCAGATTGAGAGGGGCCTCAGGATTAGAATCCTGGTCACCGTCCTCAGTCTCATCACAGAGAGACTCTTGTCGCTGCGACCCTGAACAGTGTGAAGACGTGGAGGGTCTTTCCCAGCGAGCTCGCTTAGGCTGCCTGGGACTGTCATCTGAGTCAGAGACTTCAGCCTGTGATGCTTGAGACCCCCCTGAAGTACGGATTAGTTCCAACTGAGGGGGACCGGAGAGCATAGACACAGCAGTGTCCATGGTCTGAGCAACTGGCCTGGACTGCAAGGTCTCCAGGATTTTTGCCATAGTCACAGACATTTTATCAGCAAAAACTGCAAAGTCTGTCCCCGTCACCGGGGCAGGGTTCACAGGCGCCTCTGCCTGGGCTACCACCACAATAGGCTCTGGCTGACGAAGTGCCACTGGGACTGAACATTGCACACAATGAGAGTCGTTGGAGCCTGCTGGTAGATCAGCCCCACATGCAGTACAAACAGTGTACACAGCCCGTGCCTTGGCAGCCTTGCGTTTTGCGGATGACATGTTGCTGCCTCCTCAGAGCAGTACAGGTGTCCAGCCAAGAAGCGACCTTACAGTGCACTATATAAATATATATATATATATGGTACCAAGAAAAAAGTACACTAATATAACACTGAGGCACTAGAGGGGCCAGCACTACTGTGCTGCTTACCGCCCGCTTAGGAGCGGTGTGTGGACGCCAGAAATCCCTCTAGTCTGGGTCTCCCAGAGCCTGCTGCCTTTCCCCAGCCAGACCGCATGTGTAATGGCTGCCGGCGTCCTTGTGGAGAGGGGGGGCGGGCCCTGGGCGTACACCGACGAAGAGCGGGAAGTCTGCTTCCCCCTGTGCCTAGTGAGAGGGCTGGAGCATGTAAATAAAGCTCCAGCCCTCGGCGCTGTTAATTGAGCAGCGTCTCTCCCCTACCCTGATTGACAGGGTGGGGGCGGGAACGAAGCGGCACTAGGCCGCAGAAGCCGGGGGCTAAAGTTAGAAGCGCCGCCGCCGTAAAAGCGCGGTCGGCGCAAAGTCCCCGGCGCACTACAAGTCGCAGCTGCGCCGCCGCTCCAGGAGCGGTCGGCGCAGTAGTTCCCAACATGAAACGTCACTCAGCAAAGCTGCAGTGACCTAACCCCGGCGCACAGCGCTACTGTCCCCGGCGCACTATAACGCTCAGCAAGCCTGAGAGTGTCCGTGCCTGCCGGGGACACAGAGTACCTGAAAGTTGCAGGGCCTTGTCCCTGAACGGCACTCCCGCTCCAAATCCAGCAGGTTCTATGGGTCTGTGGATGGAGCCCGGCCCCAGGGCTTGGGGGCCGGCAAGATCCCACTTCCACAGAGCCCTCCAGGGGATGTGGAAGGAAAACAGCATGTGGGCTCCAGCCTCTGTACCAGCAATAGGTACCTCAACCTTACAAGCACCACCGCGGGTGAGAAGGGAGCATGCTGGGGGCCCCATATGGGCCCTCTTTTCTTCCATCCGATATAGCCAGCAGCTACTGCTGACTACAAACAGTGGAGCTATGCGTGGATGTCTGACCTCCTTCGCACAAAGCAGAAAACTGGTGAGCCAGTGATCCCACTGGGGGTGTATAGCCAGAAGGGGAGGGGCCTTACACTTTTTAGTGTAATTGCTTTGTGTGGCCTCCGGAGGCAGTGCTATACACCCAATCGTCTGGGTCTCCCAATAGAGCGACGAAGAAACACATACTTGCTCTCGAAAGATCCCAAAAATATATTGGCCATGGCACAAGAGACAGGGGTACCCATAGCGGTACCCCCGCACTGCAAGTACCAACGGTCCAAAAAACTAAATGCGTTCCTAGAAAGAACAAAATCAAGGGACTCCTCCACAAAATTGCAATAACGAGCATCCTTCCCACTCTGTGCCACCATTTCCTTCACAGCTTGAACCCCCAAACGCTGGGGAATGCGGGTATAAAGGCTCTCCACGTCAATTGATGTTAGTTGGAAGCCTTGCTGCCATGTTATACCTTTAAGTAGTGCCAGAAAGTCACCAGTGTCCTGGACATAAGAGGGGATATGACTAAGAATGGGTCTTAGCAGCCAGTCCAAATAGTGTGATAAAGGCTCTGTTAAAGAGCCGATACCAGCCACTATAGGACGGCCTGGGGGATTGTCTCTACTCTTATGGACTTTGGGTATACAATACCAGCAAGGCTTCGTAAGGTAAGGAGGGATCAATTTGTCCGCCTGCGTCTGCGAGAGAAAACCTAGACCAACGAACTTGTTCAAGAGCCGCACCAAAGACTTCTTGAATTCCTGAATGGGGTTGCTAGGCAACGGGGTATAGGTGGCTTTGTCAGATAACTGTCGGAGGCACTCTTGGAAATACTGTTGCCGTGTCAGGAGGACAATGTTGCCCCCCTTATCCGCCTCGCGGAACACCGTGTCCTCCCAACCCCGCATAATGCGAATGGCAGTCAATTCGCCCTGACTCAGATTCTGAGTGGGGTTAGTATAGATCAATGCCTCAATGTCTTTCAGGACAGTATCCTGATACAAGTCCACCAAATTACCCAGTACCGTGGGGGGATAAAAATCGGATTTAATCCCTTTAGTGAACCTATTTACTGGTAACGCAGAAGTAGCCACACTGGGGCTAGACCCATGATGGGGTTAATTCAGACTGAGGAGTACCTCAGCGTCCCGAACCACATCTGCGTCAGAAGCACCCGTGACATCGAAGTGGTTACTATCAACAGTGCACGGGATATGCCCCTCCGGAGTAGATCCCGGACTGCCCGGTGCAGACTGAAAATGTTTGTATAAATGGATCTTACAGATAGCTTTAAACAAATCCACCCTAAACTCAGCAAAATCAAAAGGTTCAGGAATACAAAATTTCAGACCCTTGGAAAGTACGGAAATCATGTCAGGAGATAATGAGAGGAAAGGTTGATGATTGTGTTCACACTAGACTGAGTGACAGAGGGACTATTCAATTCCGCCAGGACACAGATTCCCTCTTGCGCCCTCTGCCCCCCCATCGAGTGCGTTTTCTAAAGGGGCAGTAGCTCTAAACGCACCTGAGTTACCCCCAGAGGGGCCTGCGACCACCTCCTCGGAGCCACTGGACTCCGAGTCGGTGGTCCAGTATCCCCTGTTGGCACCAAAAGTGCTCCTTCTTAATATGGGGTTTATGCCTATAATTTTTGGTGCTGTCTTTAGCCCAACAGAAAACCTGCTTCCTCTCATAGTCCCTCTTGTCCCTGAGAAATTTTTCTCTTTTTTTATTTTTAATCTCAGTCTGCACATTCACCAACCTTTTATCAAGTTTTAAACAAAATGCATTCCAATCATCATTTGACATTCTTAATCGTGTGTCTTGTTTTAGAGCATCCAGTTCAGAGTTCAGAACAGCATAGTCCTTGTTTTTATCCAATACAAGATGTAACAGTTTTTTAGAGCACTCCAATTGTATATTTTCCCATTGCTGGGTAAACGCAGTGTCCTCTTGGAAGTGTGAAAGGGTCTTGATAACCCGTAGTCCACGTGGGACCCGATCACATTCAACATACGATTGCAAAGACTGAACAGTCCAAAATAATCTCACTTCCTTTTCTGCCAGTGTCTGTATCCGAAATTCCAAGGTTTTAACTCCTAAAACCTCCGTGTCCTTCTTAAAATTACATTCTCCAAAAAAGGAGCCGGCGTCAGCCCGTCCAGCCTGCAAGCCCGTAGCACCAGGTGGTAATTCGTTACAATTATCAGACACCTCCATAACAGCGCCGTACCAGCGCACAGAGTCACACCAAAATAATATAGTGACAGCAAGCAGTGTGCGAGCAAACCAAAGAAAGTCAGTAATCCAGCAAGATAGGAAGGGTGCTGCACCACTGTATGTCACTCAGCGATAACGCATGTGTGCTTGTCGAGGGCTGGGAATTACCGTATCCTGAGCGGGGGTGCTCGTCCAGAAGAAAAGTCCAAGTACCGATGGATGAGTGAAGGAAATGAGGGACCGCACTCCGTACCGCTGTGCAGGAATCTTTAGTTTATTAGACGGTGCAGGGTAAAAAGCAGGAGACGAGCTGTGAGCTGGCTCCCAGGTAGGGGACGACAGCTGTTTCGCTTAACTAATTAGGCTTCCACAGGTCCATATGTGGAGCTACAACAGCACCCCCTATATAGGAGTGCTCACAGGTGCGTCGCATGCCACATAAAAAAACATACATAGGAGAATGTAATATGCATATAAAACATGGAACACACCATGCCACAATACAAAACAATGAAAACAAGGTTATTACAAAACGATTATACCAAAAAAGAAGAGAGAAGGGAATTTTGTTTACTTACCGTAAATTCCTTTTCTTCTAGCTCCAATTGGGAGACCCAGACAATTGGGTGTATAGCTTCTGCCTCCGGAGGCCGCACAAAGTATTACACTTCTGCCTCCGGAGGCCGCACAAAGTATTACACTTAAAAGTGTAAGGCCCCTCCCCTTCTGGCTATACACCCCCCCGTGGGAGCACGGGTCCCTCAGTTTTAGTGCCAAAGCAAGAAGGAGGAAAGCCAATAACTGTTTCAAAAACAAATTCAATCCGATAAACAATATCGGAGAACGTAACTTATCAACATGAACAACATGTGCACCCGAAAAACAAATACCCTAAGAAAAAACAGGGCGGGTGCTGGGTCTCCCAATTGGAGCTAGAAGAAAAGGAATTTACGGTAAGTAAACAAAATTCCCTTCTTCTTTTTCGCTCCTAATTGGGAGACCCAGACAATTGGGACGTCCAAAAGCAGTCCCTGGGTGGGTAAAAGAATACCTCGTGATCGGGCTGTCAGGCAGCCCTTTCTTACAGGTGGGCCACCGCCGCCTGCAGGACTTGTCTACCTAGGCTGGCATCCGCCGAAGCGTAGGTATGCACCTGATAATGCTTGGTAAAAGTGTGCAGACTCGACCAGGTAGCCGCCTGGCACACCTGCTGAGCCGTAGCCTGATGCCGTAATGCCCAGGACGCACCCACGGCTCTGGTAGAATGGGCCTTCAGTCCAGAAGGAGTCGGAAGCCCAGCAGAACGGTAGGCGTGAAGAATTGGTTCCTTGATCCACCGCGCAAGGGTGGATTTGGAAGCTTGCGACCCTTTATGCTGACCAGCGACCAGGATAAAGAGTGCATCCGAACGGCGCAGAGGCGCCGTGCGGGAAATGTAGATCCTGAGTGCTCTCACCAGGTCCAACAGATGCAAACCCTTTTCAAATTGGTGAACTGGATGCGGACACAAAGATGTCCTTCGCACAAAGCAAAAACTGAGGGACCCGTGCTCCCACGGGGGGGTGTATAGCCAGAAGGGGAGGGGCCTTACACTTTTAAGTGTAGTACTTTGTGCGGCCTCCGGAGGCAGTAGCTATACACCCAATTGTCTGGGTCTCCCAATTAGGAGCGAAAAAGAAAGGACACCGAAGGAATACATGTGCAAAGCACACACATATGGAGGACCTACAGAAAAACTGACAGATCCACGCGATCATTTAACCCCAATGCCCCCTGAGCTCCATAATTAATGATTAGTTTGGCCTCAACTTGTAGTAAAAGTTGCTGAAGGTTGCCCCCTCTCGATGGGAGGACAACCTTCTGCAGGTCAGCAAAACGGAGGACATCAGGGTTACCATTATGATGCTCGCGATCCGCTGCCATTTAACGCCTTATTACCTAGATTGCCACCGCATCACGGCATCTGGAAGAGCTGGGGACACTCCGGGACGGCCGCATAATGGATGCAACAGTCCCAGGGCAGCCGCGGCTGATATTCTCAGCTGCGGGAAAGGGGGGGGAGGGCCATTAACTCAGGCCCTCGCCCTCCCCAGCCTGAGAATACCGGGCCGCCGCTGTGTGTTTACCTCGGCTGGAAGGGAAAAATACGGCGGAGCCCGCATTTTTTTTTTTTTTTTTTATATATATGTCCGTTTGATTTCTATGTGTATTCTATATGTCTGTGTGTGAGTGTGATGTGTGTGTTCTGTGTCTGTGATATGTGTGTGTGTGTTTACTCTCTGCTCTGCTTCCTCTTCCTGTCATAAGGACATCACTTCCTGGCAAAACGCAGGCAGCGATGAACATTATGTCCCGAAAACGCGAAATACCGCAGGGAATAACGCAGGAAAACGCAATGAACTGCACAGAATTTGCTACCTACGTTATTCCCTGCGGGATTTCACGATTACATTGCAGTCAATAGAATAAAATCCCGCAGTGACGTGCGGAAAAGTGACATGCAATTGTTTTTGGTGCGGGATTCCCGCAGCAAGACATGCAGCTGTCAAAATCCGCATAGTGCGCACAGCTTTTTTTTTCCCCATAGGATTTGCTGGTGAATCACTGCAGAGATGTTATGAACATAACATGCAGCGAAACATGCAGCAAATCCGCAGGAAAAACCGGCAAGTGCGCACAGGGCCTTAGAAGTAGCACATGGCAAAGCAGAGAAGCCAGTAAGGGCCTAAAGGGGATAGGTTGAGTAGTGAGAGCAATGGTGGGAAGATCCGTGGGCTATAGAAGGTGAATCTTGTGCAGAAATGAAGCCATCTCATACAGGAGAGCTACTGAAGGCAGCATTATCCCCAAAACTCAATCTAAATCCAGTAAGCTGTACTGGAACATACCCACAATAGAAAAAAGTCTGAACCTAAAAGCAGATAGCAAATTCTGTATAAAAAAAAACAAAACACACACAACAAACAAATGAAGGCTGCAGACCGAAGCCCAAGACTTATTGCATGTTATTACAAGAAGTATTTTCATGTAAAGAAGGGAATTTTGTTTACTTACCGTAAATTCCTTTTCTTCTAGCTCCAATTGGGAGACCCAGACAATTGGGTGTATAGCTTCTGCCTCCGGAGGCCACACAAAGTATTACACTAAAAGTGTAAAGCCCCTCCCCTTCAGCCTATACACCCCCCGTGCTGCCACGGGCTCATCAGTTTTGGTGCAAAAGCCAGAAGGAGGAAAAAATTATAAACTGGTTTAAAGTAAATTCAATCCGAAGGAATATCGGAGAACTGAAACCATTTAACATGAACAACATGTGTATACAAAAAACAGGGGCGGGTGCTGGGTCTCCCAATTGGAGCTAGAAGAAAAGGAATTTACGGTAAGTAAACAAAATTCCCTTCTTTGTCGCTCCTAATTGGGAGACCCAGACAATTGGGACGTCCAAAAGCAGTCCCTGGGTGGGTAAATAATACCTCATAATAGAGCCGTAACGGCTCCGTCCTACAGGTGGGCAACTGCCGCCTGAAGGACTCGCCTACCTAGGCTGGCATCTGCCGAAGCATAGGTATGCATCTGATAGTGTTTCGTGAAAGTGTGCAGGCTCGACCAGGTAGTTGCCTGACACATCTGCTGAGCCGTAGCCTGGTGTCGCAAGGCCCAGGACGCTCCCACGGCCCTGGTAGAATGGGCCTTCAGTCCTGAGGGAACCGGAAGCCCCGAGGAACGGTAAGCTTCGAGAATTGGTTCCTTGATCCACCGAGCCAGGGTTGATTTGGAAGCTTGTGTCCCTTTACGCTGGCCAGCGACAAGGACAAAGAGAGCATCGGAGCGGCGCAGGGGCGCCGTACGAGAAATGTAGAGTCTGAGTGCTCTCACCAGATCTAACAAGTGCAAATCCTTTTCACATTGGTGAACTGGATGAGGACAAAACGAGGGTAAGGAGATGTCCTGATTGAGATGAAAAGTGGGCAAGGCAAATGGCCAGGGAGAAAACGCCTGAGCAGAGCACCACGACAGGAATATTTTCCACGTCCTGTGGTAGATCTTGGCGGACGTTGGTTTCCTAGCCTGTCTCATAGTGGCAATGACCTCTTGAGATAATCCTGAAGACGCTAGGATCCAGGACTCAATGGCCACACAGTCAGGTTGAGGGCCGCAGAATTCAGATGGAAAAACGGCCCTTGAGACAGCAAATCTGGTCGGTCTGGCAGTGCCCACGGTTGGCCGACCGTGAGATGCCACAGATCCGGGTACCACGACCTCCTCGGCCAGTCTGGAGCGACGAGGATGGCGCGGCGGCAGTCGGCCCTTATCTTGCGTAACACTCTGGGCAACAGAGCCAGAGGAAGAAACACATAAGGAAGCTGAAACTGCGACCAATCCTGAACTAAGGCGTCTGCCGCCAGAGCTCTGTGATCTTGAGATCGAGCCATGAATGTTGGGACCTTGTTGTTGTGCCGTGACGCCATTAGGTCGACGTCCGGCATCCCCCAGCGGCAACAGATCTCCTGAAACACGTCCGGGTGAAGGGACCATTCCCCTGCGTCCATGCCCTGGCGACTGAGAAAGTCTGCTTCCCAGTTTTCTACGCCCGGGATGTGAACTGCGGATATGGTGGATGCTGTGGCTTCCACCCACAGCAGAATCCTCCGGACTTCCTGGAAGGCTTGCCGACTGCGTGTCCCACCTTGGTGGTTGATGTAAGCCACCGCTGTGGAGTTGTCCGACTGAATTCGGATCTGCTTGCCTTCCAGCCACTGCTGGAACGCTTTTAGGGCAAGATACACTGCCCTGATCTCCAGAACATTGATCTGAAGTGAGGACTCTTGCTGAGTCCACGTACCCTGAGCCCTGTGGTGGAGAAAAACTGCTCCCCACCCTGACAGGCTCGCGTCCGTCGTGACCACCGCCCAGGATGGGGGTAGGAAGGATTTCCCTTTCGATAATGAGGTGGGAAGAAGCCACCTCCGAAGGGAAGCTTTGGTTGCTTGAGAGAGGGAGACGTTCCTGTCTAGGGACGTCGGCCTCCTGTCCCACTTGCGTAGGATGTCCCATTGAAGAGGACGCAGGTGAAACTGCGCGAAAGGGACTGCTTCCATTGCTGCCACCATCTTCCCCAGGAAGTGCATGAGGTGCGTCAAGGGGTGTGACCGACCTTGAAGGAGAGATTGTACCCCTGTGTGTAGTGAACGCTGTTTGTCCAGCGGAAGCTTCACTATCGCTGGAAGAGTATGAAACTCCATGCCAAGATATGTCAGTGATTGGACCGGTGTCAGATTTGACTTTGGAAAATTGATGATCCACCCGAAACTCTGGAGAATCTCCAGAGTAACGTTGAGGCTGTGTTGGCATGCCTCTTGAGAGGGTGCCTTGACCAGCAGATCGTCTAAGTAAGGTATCACTGAGTGACCCTGAGAGTGGAGGACCGCAACTACTGTAGCCATGACCTTGGTGACAACCCTTGGGGCTGTCGCCAGGCCGAACGGCAGTGCCGCAAACTGAAGGTGTTCGTCTCCTATGGCGAAGCGCAAGAAGCGCTGATGCTCTGGAGCAATTGGTACGTGGAGATAAGCATCCTTGATATCGATCGATGCTAGGAAATCTCCTTGGGACATTGAGGCGATGACGGAGCGGAGGGATTCCATCCGGAACCGCCTGGTCCTTACGTGTTTGTTGAGCAGTTTTAGGTCCAAAACAGGACGGAAGGACCCGTCCTTCTTTGGAACCACAAACAGGTTGGAGTAGAAACCGTGACCCTGTTGCTGAAGAGGAACCGGGACCACCACTCCTTCTGCCTTCAGAATGCCCACCGCCTGCAGAAGAGCCTCGGCTCGCTCGGGAGGCGGAGATGTTCTGAAGAATCGAGTCGGAGGACGAGAGCTGAACTCTATCCTGTAACCGTGAGACAAAATGTCTCTCACCCAACGGTCTTTTACTTGTGGCAGCCAGGTGTCGCAAAAGCGGGAGAGCCTGCCACCGACCGAGGATGCGGTGTGAGGAGGCCGTAAGTCATGAGGAAGCCGCCTTGGTAGCGGC
Organism: Anomaloglossus baeobatrachus; assembly: GCF_048569485.1. NCBI lineage: Eukaryota > Metazoa > Chordata > Amphibia > Anura > Aromobatidae > Anomaloglossus > Anomaloglossus baeobatrachus. The sequence goes on along the minus strand of NC_134359.1, from coordinate 253,362,148 downwards.
ACCTCCGGCGGTCTTTTTAGGGCGTGATTTAGACCGCCATGCGTCGGCGTTCCTCTGATCCTTCTGAGGCCTTTTGGACGAGGAGAATTGTGACCTGCCCGCACCCCGAAATGACCGAAACCTCGACTGTCCCCTCCTCTGTTGGGGTGTTTTTGGTTTGGCTTGGGGTAAGGATGTTTCCTTTCCCTTGGATTGTTTGATGATTTCATCCAATCTCTCACCAAACAAACGGTCGCCAGAAAATGGCAATCCAGTTAAGCACTTTTTTGGAAGCCGAATCTGCCTTCCATTCCCGCAGCCACAAGGCCCTGCGTATTACCACCGAATTGGCGGCTGCAACCGCCGTACGGGTCGCAGAGTCCAGGACAGCATTAATAGCGTAGGACGCAAATGCCGACGTTTGAGAGGTTATGGACGCCACCTGCGGCGCAGACGTACGTGAGTGCGTCAATTTGCGCCTGACCAGCTGAGATAGCTTGGAGTGCCCATACGGCTGCGAATGCTGGAGCAAAAGACGCGCCGATAGCTTCATAGATGGATTTCAACCAGAGCTCCATCTGCCTGTCAGTGGCATCCTTGAGTGAAGCTCCATCTTCCACTGCAACTATGGATCTAGCCGCCAGTCTGGAGATTGGAGGATCCACCTTGGGACACTGAGTCCAGCCCTTGACCACGTCAGGGGGAAAAGGGTAACGTGTATCCTTAAGGCGCTTTGAAAAACGCTTATCTGGATAAGCTCGGTGTTTCTGGACTGCCTCTCTGAAGTCAGAGTGGTCCAGAAACATACTCTTTGTACGCTTGGGAAACCTGAAACGGAATTTCTCCTGCTGAGAAGCTGACTCCTCCACTGGAGGAGCTGAGGAAGAAATATCCAACATTTCATTGATGGACGCAATAAGATCATTCACTATGGCGTCCCCATCAGGAGTATCAAGGTTGAGAGCGGCTTCAGGATCAGAATCCTGATCAGCTACCTCCGCTTCATCATATAGAGAGTCCTCTCGCTGAGACCCTGAACATTGTGATGATGTCGAGGGAATTTCATAGCGAGCTCGCGTAGTCGGTCTGGGGCTGCGGTCCGTGTCAGAGACCTCACCCTGGGATCCATGAGACACCCCGGGAAGACATTGCTGTTCCAACTGAGGGGAACCAGGGGACAATGATAACACAGTGCCCCTGGCTTGAGATGCCGGCCTGGACTGCAAGGCTTCTAATATCTTAGCCATAGTCTCAGAAAGTCTTTCAGTAAAAACTGCAAACTCCGTCCCTGTCACCTGGACAGTGTTAACAGGTGGTTCTCCCTGGGCCACCCCTAGCAGAGGCTCCGGCTGAGAAAGTGCCACAGGGGCCGAGCATTGCACACAATGAGGGTCAGTGGAACCAGCCGGCAGTATAGCCGTACATGCTGCACAGGCAGCATAGTAAGTCTGTGCCATGGCACCCTTGCTGTTGTCTCCTCTGAGCAATACAGGAGGGTAAATAGCTACAAATCAACAGTGCACCCTACAGTGTAAAGTATAGACTATAATCATATAAACTATAAATACACTTCTGCACTAGTGGGGCCAGCACCACAGGTGCTGCTTACCGCCTGCGCAAAGCGTTTGTGTGGGCACCAGAATTCCTGCCTGGGTCTCTTTCAGCTTGTCTGTCCTCTCCAGCGTTAGCAGAGCTGAGAGGAATGGCTGCCAGCGTCCTGGGGAGAGGAGGGAGCCGTGGGCGTGACCCAGAAAAGTGCGGGAACTGGTGCCCCACTGTGCAGAGTGAGGGGGGTGAAGTATGCAAAGCATGCTCCAGCCCTCAGTGCTGCCGACCTGTACAGCGTCCCGCCCTTCCCCTGACTGGCAGGGCTGGGGGCGGGAAAAGAATGAGACTAGGCCGCAGAAGCCGGGGACTATAGTTATAAGCGCGGCCGCCGTATAAGCGCGGTCGGCGCGGAAGTCCCCGGCGCACTAACAGTCCCAGCCGCGCCGCAGGCATAACCATGGCAGCGGCGGTCAGCGCGGCAGTCCCCCTACACAAATACACTCAGCGACGCTGAGTGTATAGTGGCACACATGCAGCCAGCGCTGCTGTCCCCGGTGCACTAGCACACCCAGCAATGCTGGAGTGTTGCTGTGCGCAGTCCCCACGGGGACACAGAGTACCTCCAAGTAGCAGGGCCATGTCCCTGAACGATACTCGGCTCCTATCCAGCAGGGTCCTCAGGAGCTGTGGATGGAGCACGGTCTCCTGTGCCTGGAGACCGATGGGATCCCACTTCACCCAGAGCCCTAATTGAGGGATGGGGAAGGAAAGCAGCATGTGGGCTCCAGCCTGCGTACCCGCAATGGATACCTCAACCTTAACAACACCGCCGACAAAAGTGGGGTGAGAAGGGAGCATGCTGGGGGCCCTGTTATGGGCCCTCTTTTCTTCCATCCGACATAGTCAGCAGCTGCTGCTGACTAAGCTGTGGAGCTATGCGTGGATGTCTGACCTCCTTCGCACAAAGCATAAAAACTGATGAGCCCGTAGCAGTACGGGGGGTGTATAGGCTGAAGTGGAGGGGCTTTACACTTTTAGTGTAATACTTTGTGTGGCCTCCGGAGGCATAGCTATACACCCAATTGTCTGGGTCTCCCAATTAGGAGCGACAAAGAAAGTCGCATTCTCCTTGTCAAAAGCTATCAAAAACCTTTTAAAAAGGAGAAGCAGACATTAAAAGTGCTGATGTTTTGCTGTTATTTCACTCCAACTTCCTCACAGTAATGAGTTTTGTTTATACTTATTTTTTTTTTTAAAGGAGACGGCGATTACAGGATCCTTGGGGGCGTGGCTCACATAATCCTCAGGGGTGGGTCTTTAGGCTGTTCTGCATTATTACTGCAAATCACACACCCTTATTAAAGGCCATACAAAAATAGTAAACAAGAAAAAAAAAAAAACCCTATCTCTTGAACCATTTGCTGGATTTTAAAAAATAAATAATTAAGAGCAAATAAATGTGTGGAGCAGCGGGAATAAAGTAAGAGCAAAAAAATGTGCCACTTTTGACCTGGTGACAGAGCCTCTTAAACACATATATAGGTCTTTGTACCTTGAAATCATAGTGTGAGCCTTTTAACTGTTCCTGTGCCGCATACATACAGGTGCCGACTCCTGACGTGTGTGTGGAATCTGGATTTAGTGGGAAGCGAAAACACATTAGAATTACAGTGAAAGGTAACATCTACATACAGATAATAGAGGATCCACCATGGACACAGCTTACCACCTCTACCACCCACAGACTAGAATACTCCCCCCATAGAAGTCAATAAACATCTCCAGATTATCATTTCCTACAGACCCTGTGGTTACAGTATCTCAATGGAGGCAAGATGTTACCAAAAGTTGAATTCCAGCCATTTTAATACTAAAGGTTTATCCTGGAGCATTAATTTGAAAAATCTGGAAAACCCCTTTAATACTCTAGCGTGACCCGTTCACTTACTATTGGTGCCATCTTTCTTTAGCCAAGGATCCGAGTGCTGTAAAATGTCTCTGCATGCAAGTCCAAAGTCACCGATACGAACATGAAGATCTGGCCCTTGTAAGAAAATATTTCTTGGCTGCACAAAAGAGAAAAAAGGTCAGATCAGGGGTCGGTAAAAAGAATACCGTATATACTGGCGTATAAGACGACTTTTTACCCCCTTAAAATAATGGCTACAGTGGGGGGTCGTCTTATACGCCGGATATACGGGGGGGGGGGGTGTGTGTGTGTGTATATATATATATATATATGTACACTGCAGCATCCAGGGGAGGTGGGGGCAGCAGCTCTGGAGCACAGGGGAACGCTGCGGGCTGCAGCCTTTGATCTCCTGCACCCGCTCATATAATATGCACAGCCGCTGTCCATCTCCAATGGTGCTGAAATCGCACGCAGTGAGGGGCTGGGGGAGCGGTGCATATTATATGAGCCTGCGTCCCAGTGTGATCGCACATGCCCACCCCTGTGTTAGATTTGGCCCCCAGGCTGCTGCTCATTCTAAAATAAAAAAAGCTTTACTTACCCCCTGCAGCGTTTCTCCCCGTGTCCCTGCTTCCACTGTGATCAGGCAGGCAGAGAGCTCAGGCTGCTGTGCCGATCACATGACCGCACTGAGAACCAGGAAGTGGAAGAACAGAAGCACGGAGCCAGACAGGAGGGAGCTCAGCGCTGGAGGAGGTAAGGAAAGAGGGTTTTATTTTACTTTGGGCAGCAGCCTAGGGGCCATATCTGACACAGGGGGACTTGTGCGATCTATAGGGGCCATGGGCAGCACTATGGGGGCGATATCTGACACAGGGGGACTTGTGCGATCTATAGGGGCCATGGGCAGCACTATGGGGGCGATATCTGACACAGGGGGACTTGTGCGATCTATATAGGGGCCATGGGCAGCACTATGGGGGCGATATCTGACACAGGGGGACTTGTGCGATCTATATAGGGGCCATGGGCAGCACTATGGGGGCGATATATAACACAGGGGGACTTGTGCGATCTATATAGGGGCCATGGGCAGCACTATGGGGGAGATATCTAACACAGGGGGACTTGTGCGATCTATATAGGGGCCATGGGCAGCACTATGGGGGAGATATCTAACACAGGGGGACTTGTGCGATCTATAGGGACCATGGGCAACACTATGGGGGCGATATATAACACAGGGGGACTTGTGCGATCTATATAGGGGCCATGGGCAGCACTATGGGGGCGATATCTAACACAGGGGGACTTGTGCGATCTATATAGGGGCCATGGGCAGCACTATGGGGGCGATATCTGACACAGGGGGACTTGTGCGATCTATAGGGGCCATGGGCAGCACTATGGGGGCGATATCTGACACAGGGGGACTTGTGCGATCTATATAGGGGCCATGGGCAGCACTATGGGGGAGATATCTAACACAGGGGGACTTGTGCGATCTATATAGGGGCCATGGGCAGCACTATGGGGGCGATATATAACACAGGGGGACTTGTGCGATCTATATAGGGGCCATGGGCAGCACTATGGGGGAGATATCTAACACAGGGGGACTTGTGCGATCTATATAGGGGCCATGGGCAGCACTATGGGGGCGATATCTAACACAGGGGGACTTGTGCGATCTATAGGGACCATGGGCAACACTATGGGGGCGATATATAACACAGGGGGACTTGTGCGATCTATATAGGGGCCATGGGCAGCACTATGGGGGCGATATCTAACACAGGGGGACTTGTGCGATCTATAGGGGCCATGGGCAGCACTATGGGGGCGATATCTAACACAGGGGGACTTGTGCGATCTATAGGGACCATGGGCAGCACTATGGGGGCGATAAATAACACAGGGGGACTTGTGCGATCTATATAGGAGCCATGGGCAGCACTATGGGGGCGATATCTAACACAGGGGGACTTGTGCGATCTATAGGGGCCATGGGCAGCAGCATGGGGGCGTTATCTAACACGGGAACGTGTGCAATCCATAGGGGACCATAGGCAGCACAGGGGAACGTGTGCCATCACAAGGGGGCTATATTCAATATAAGGGGGCCATATCCAGATTAAGGGGGCTAATTTTATGATGGGGGCTATGAGGGACATATACCCTATATGATTTGTTAGAGGGACACTGGCATTATAAGATGGACCCCATTTAACGTTAAAAAAAAAAAATTCTCTTTTCCTTCACCAAATTTGGGGGTGCGTCTTATAATCAGGTGCGTCTTATAAAGCGAAAAATACGGTATATATCATACAGCAGGGGTCGGGAACCTATGGCTCGCGAGCCAGATATGGCTCTTTTGATGGCCGTATCTGGCTCGCAGACAGGGCTCCTACCTGTCTATGGGCAAATGCCGGGGCCCTGGAGAGCCGGGGGGGCCCACTCGGCCTCGTCAGTTCTCCTGTCCCTTGGCCGGGGCCCACTCGCCTTTATAGTTCTGCTGCCCCCGGCCGAGTTCCGGGGACCGCAGTCCTCGGCAGCAATCTGCGGCGCCATCACTTTAAGGCGCGCAGACATCCTGTTTTGAATTTCATCTGTGGGCGGAGCTACCGCCTTCTCAGTCCCACAGATGAAGGAGGCGAGCATCTGTCCGGCGCTGTGTGGGCCCCCTCTCCACCGTGACCTAATCGGGTAAATGCCCTCCCCGCCTCCCCATTATGGGCCCCGGTGAGCTGCTTCTAACCCCCCAGATGTATGCCCTGCCAATCCCCCCCCCCCCCGCCGATGCCGCGGGTGCTGTACCCGCCGAGCCGCGGGTGCAGGCCCCACAGAGCAGCAGAGTTGTGTGTATTTGTCTGTATGTAGCAGAGTTGTATGTGTTTGTCTGTATGTAGCAGAGTTGTATGTGTTTGTCTGTATGTAGCAGAGTTGTATGTGTTTGTCTGTATGTAGCAGAGTTGTGTGTGTGTGTTTGTCTGTATGTAGCAGAGTTGTGTGTGTTTGTCTGTATGTAGCAGAGTTGTGTGTGTTTGTCTGTATGTAGCAGAGTTGTGTGTGTTTGTCTGTTTGTAGCAGAGTTGTGTGTGTTTGTCTGTTTGTAGCAGAGTTGTGTGTGTCTGTTTGTAGAAGAGTTGTGTGTGTCTGTTTGTAGAAGAGTTGTGTGTGTCTGTTTGTAGCAGAGTTGTGTGTGTCTGTTTGTAGCAGAGTTGTGTGTGTCTGTTTGTAGCAGAGTGTAGTACCATTGTTTCAGTCCAGTTGTGGCTTTATACAGCAGGGAGGAGCATTCCTTGCTGTACTAAGTGAACATTGGAGCGATTGATCTGTCAATGGCCCTTTAAAAACATATTGTACGGCTCTCGCGGAATTAAAATTAACATGTTGCAATCAAAGCAGACTTTTTTTCATTTGGGAGCGGGGTAGTCTTATACAGTGAGTATATCCCAAATTCTATATTTTTAGGGCAGAAGTTGGGGGTCGTCTTATACGCCCAGTCGTCTTATACGCCGGCATATACGGTAATTACGGATAGCAAGGCTGCCATCATAGGGCTAGATTATGGGCACATTAGGCGGCACGGTGGCTCAGTGGTTAGCACTGCAGTCTTGCAGCGCTGGGGTCCTGGGTTCAAATCCCACCAAGGACACCATCTGCAAGGAGTTTGTATGTTCTCCCTGTGTTAGCGTGAGTTTCCTCCGGGTTCTCGGATTTCCTCCCACACTCCAAAGACATACAGATAGGGAATTTAGATTGTGAGCCCCAATGGGTACAGTATTGCCAATGTATGTAAAGCGCTGTGGAATTAATAACGCTATATAAATGAATAAAATTATTATTATACAATCTGCATTATGGATCTACTCTCCAGATCAGCATAGGATCCTGGCGATCTGTCAGGTCTACTCGAAATGTGTAGGGTCTGGGTAATACGAGTGTGCACCACCGTACAGCCGCCCAATGGAGACCAAATGGGACAAGGTTTTGGCCTCCTTTAGATGGCTACATGCAAACGGACACCGCAATTCATAGTAACGTTAGCCCTATATGTCCAGCTCAGATCATAAAATCATTTATAAAAAGTGGTCACCCCAGGATTTTTCCCCTAATGATAAATGATTGTTAGGGTTTCTAAACTTCCCTTTTGCGGTCAGGAAAGTGACCAGTAAACAGAAAGTAGCATGTAAAATTAAAGGGAATCTGTCACCAGGTTTTTGCTCCCCATCTGAAAGCAGCATAATGTAGGGGAAGAGATCCTGATTCCAGCAATGTATCACTTACTAAGCTGTTTGCTGCCATTTTGATAAAATCACTGTTTTTTCTCTGCTGCAGATCTAGCAGCTATACAGAGCTCATGAATATGCTGGACTACCTGCAGCACGCCAAGTAGTCCTGTAATGATGATCCTCTGCTGATTAAACACTGATTTTATCAAAACTGCACTAAGCAGCCATGTAAGTGACACATCACTGGAATCGGGGTCTCTGTCTCTACATTATACTGCTCTCAGATTAGGTGGCAAACACCTGGTGACAGATTCCCTTTAACCACTAAGTTGCCATCATTATTATTATTAGATGTATGTTAAATCAGGAATGCCATCACTTTCAAACCACAAATGTTCCTCAGCATCTTCTTATTTTCAATATTACAGGATACATACAGTATCTCAGTGTGACCACGATGTAGGGAGAAGTGCCTGATAAATATGCTGGACTAACTGCAGCACACCAAGTAGTCCTGTAATGATTATCACCTGCTGATTAAACAGTGATTTTATCAAAACTACATTAAGCAGCCCAGTAAGTGATACTGGTGGAATCAGGATCTCTGCCCCTACGTTATGCTACTCTCAGATTAGGTGGCAAAAACTTGGTGACCGAGTCCATTTAAGTGCAAGGTTTCTTCCTGAAGACCTAAAGCTCTATATATGTAAAGCTGGTGACATATTCCCTTTAAAAGAACAGATCACAATATACCATACCTTCAAATCTCGATGGAGAACACCCATGGAATGGACGTATCGTACACCTTCCAAGAGCTGACAGAAAATGCTCAAAGCACTTGGGACATCTACATAGTCAAAACATCCTGAGGATAGACCAGAAATAAGACATTACCAAAAACAAGCATTTTTAGGTTACTAAGCAAGGAGGTGTGTATTTCTTCCTGCTTATCTAGCACCAGCATATACTGCGGCGGTGTACACAGTCCCTTACAGAATTCTGCCTCTTTCAGATAAACAAATATCAGCCTAGAAACTAAACTCAGTGCAAAATATTTGGCTAAATCAGATGTTGCTTCCTAGTGTAAAGGAAATAATCATGTAAAAATCTGCGGCACTTATGTAAGTCTTACTTGCCGAGTCTTCCCCCTTCCTGTAGTGATCGTTTCGCTCTTCAATCCAGTCCCATAAAGACCGTTCACAGAGATTCATCTGTATGTGCAACATCAAATGGTACTGAATCTGTGGAGAGAAGAAAGCTGGCTCTGAATGGATCACAGAATGGCCAGAAGTATGCAAATTGCATAATTACAGTCACATGACCGCCAGCACTGGAGAATCCTGACAGTGTGCACATTGCGTGCTGTGAGGATTCACAAGTCTGCTGTCAGAGTGACTGTATACTCCAACGCCGGACAAACCCTTTAAATAAAAGTGCCTGTTTTATGGTTCATTACAGTAAACCGTTTATTAATGACTGAGCAACCGGTCAGTCAATCTGTCATAGTAACCGCACAGCAGTAAAAGGTGTCTGAAGCCCCCTATAACAGCAGCCTGGATGTGTAGACTGGAGCCCCCTATCACAGCAGTCTCGAGCCGCCTATCACAGCAGTCTCGAGCCGCCTATCACAGCAGTCTCGAGCCGCCTATCACAGCAGTCTCGAGCCGCCTATCACAGCAGTCTCGATGGGTAGTCTGGAGCCCCCTATAACAGCAGTCTCTATGTTTAATCTGGAGCCCCCTATTTTGTCTTTCTGGAGTTTATAATTTCTCCCAACTAGTAGCAGCTGTAAAGTTATGGATAAAGCTCCAAACCAATGTCCAACTATGGTGCTAAATGTTCTAATCTTTCTTCCTAGGTCACAGGTAAGATCAGATTTAGGATATGACTCCTGTACGTGTAGCATAAAGCCCTGGTGACTGACCGGTCATCGCACTACGAGGCTAGTAATGACAACGCTGTATAACGTACCTCAAAGTGTCGGTGCAGGCACAGCTCCTTCTGAGGGCACTCCTCCTCACACGATGAATCGCTCCCATCATCCACGTCATCCTCAGAATTGAACGGACATCGGTCCCTCGGGCACAGCTCCTGTGAGGTGTCGTGTTTATTGCCAACGCTGGAGTAGGATCGGACATTGGAGTCTTTGTTGCCACTTGGGCTGATGTCAGACGGGGTGATGTTCCGGATTTTGCCATTAGAGTAATTCTGGTCTTTACCCACAGAGGCCATGTTCACCGACTGGTTTCCATTTGTTGAGTCAGCAAACACAATAGACCCTCCACTGCTCTCTACGCTTTGTACTCCCATATGATGCCTGGAATGAGGAACATAATTGGTTAAGTATTACACAATCTGTCACCAGGAAAGAAGGGAATTTTGTTTACTTACCGTAAATTCCTTTTCTTCTAGCTCCAATTGGGAGACCCAGACAATTGGGTGTATAGCTATGCCTCCGGAGGCCACACAAAGTATTACACTAAAAGTGTAAAGCCCCTCCCCTTCTGCCTATACACCCCCCGTGCTCACGGGCTCCTCAGTTTTGGTGCAAAAGCAAGAAGGAGGAAAAAATTATAATTGGTTTAAAGTAACTTCAATCCGAAGGAATATCGGAGAACTGAAACCATTCAACATGAACAACATGTGTACACAAAAAACAGGGGCGGGTGCTGGGTCTCCCAATTGGAGCTAGAAGAAAAGGAATTTACGGTAAGTAAACAAAATTCCCTTCTTCTTTGTCGCTCCATTGGGAGACCCAGACAATTGGGACGTCCAAAAGCAGTCCCTGGGTGGGTAAATAATACCTCATAATAGAGCCGTAACCGGCTCCGTCCTACAGGTGGGCAACCGCCGCCTGAAGGACTCGCCTACCTAGGCTGGCATCTGCCGAAGCATAGGTATGCACCTGATAGTGTTTCGTGAAAGTGTGCAGGCTCGACCAGGTAGCCGCCTGACACACCTGCTGAGCCGTAGCCTGGTGCCGCAAAGCCCAGGACGCTCCCACGGCCCTGGTAGAATGGGCCTTCAGCCCTGAGGGAACCGGAAGCCCGGAGGAACGATAAGCCTCGAGAATTGGTTCCTTGATCCACCGAGCCAGGGTTGACTTGGAAGCTTGTGTCCCTTTACGCTGGCCAGCGACAAGGACAAAGAGTGCATCCGAGCGGCGCAGGGGCGCCGTACGAGAAATGTAGAATCTGAGTGCTCTCACCAGATCTAACAAGTGCAAATCCTTTTCACATTGGTGAACTGGATGAGGGCAAAAAGAAGGTAAGGAGATATCCTGATTGAGATGAAACGGGGATACCACCTTAGGGAGAAATTCCGGGACCGGACGCAGCACCACCTTGTCCTGGTGAAACACCAGGAAGGGGGCTTTGCATGACAGCGCTGCTAGCTCAGACACTCTCCGAAGCGAAGTGACTGCTACTAGGAAAACCACTTTCTGCGAAAGGCGTGAGAGAGAGATATCCCTCATTGGCTCGAACGGTGGTTTCTGAAGAACCATCAGCACCCTGTTCAGATCCCAGGGTTCTAACGGACGCTTGTAAGGAGGTACGATGTGACAAACCCCCTGCAGGAACGTGCGAACCTGTGGAAGTCTGGCTAGGCGCTTCTGAAAAAAGACAGAGAGCGCAGAGACTTGTCCCTTAAGGGAGCCTAGTGACAAACCCTTTTCTAATCCGGATTGAAGGAAGGACAGAAAAGTGGGCAAGGTAAACGGCCAGGGAGAAACACCCTGAGCAGAGCACCACGACAGGAATATTTTCCACGTCCTGTGGTAGATCTTGGCGGACGTTGGTTTCCTAGCCTGTCTCATGGTGGCAATGACCTCTTGAGATAATCCTGAAGACGCTAGGATCCAGGACTCAATGGCCACACAGTCAGGTTCAGGGCCGCAGAATTCAGATGGAAAAACGGCCCTTGAGACAGCAAGTCTGGTCGGTCTGGTAGTACCCACGGTTGGCCGACCGTGAGATGCCACAGATCCGGGTACCACGACCTCCTCGGCCAGTCTGGAGCGACGAGGATGGCGCGGCGGCAGTCGGCCCTGATCTTGCGTAACACTCTGGGCAACAGTGCCAGAGGAGGAAACACATAAGGGAGTTGAAACTGCGACCAATCCTGAACTAAGGCGTCTGCCGCCAGAGCTCTGTGATCTTGAGACCGTGCCATGAACGTCGGTACCTTGTTGTTGTGCCGGGACGCCATTAGGTCGACATCCGGCATGCCCCAGCGGCAACAGATCTCCTGAAACACGTCCGGGTGAAGGGACCATTCCCCTGCATCCATGCCCTGGCGACTGAGAAAGTCTGCTTCCCAGTTTTCTACGCCCGGGATGTGAACTGCGGATATGGTCGAGGCTGTGGCTTCCACCCACAGCAGAATCCGCCGAACTTCCTGGAAGGCTTGCCGACTGCGTGTCCCGCCTTGGTGGTTGATGTATGCCACCGCTGTGGAGTTGTCCGACTGAATTCGGATCTGTTTGCCTTCCAGCCACGGCTGGAACGCTTTTAGGGCAAGATACACTGCCCTTATCTCCAGAACATTGATCTGAAGGGAGGACTCTGTCGGAGTCAAGGTTCCCTGAGCCCTGTGGTGGAGGAAGACCGCTCCCCACCCTGACAGACTCGCGTCCGTCGTGACCACAGCCCAGGATGGGGGCAGGAAGGATTTCCCCTCCGACAGAGAAGTGGGAAGAAGCCACCACTGAAGGGAAGCTTTGGCTGCCCGAGAAAGGGAGACGTTCCTGTCGAGGGACGTCGACTTCCTGTCCCATTTGCGGAGAATGTCCCATTGAAGTGGGCGCAGATGAAACTGCGCAAAAGGAACTGCCTCCATTGCTGCCACCATCTTCCCTAGGAAGTGCATGAGGCGCCTCAGTGAGTGTGACTGACCATGAAGGAGAGATTGCACCCCTGTCTGTAGTGAACGCTGTTTGTTCAGCGGAAGCTTCACTATCGCTGAGAGAGTATGAAACTCCATGCCAAGATATGTCAGTGATTGGGCCGGTGTCAGATTTGACTTTGGAAAATTGATGATCCACCCGAATCTCTGGAGAGTTTCCAGAGCAATGTTCAGGCTGTGTTGGCATGCCCCTTGAGAGGGTGCCTTGACAAGTAGATCGTCTAAGTAAGGGATCACCGAGTGTCCCTGAGAGTGTAGGATTGCCACCACTGTTGCCATGACCTTGGTGAAGACCCGTGGGGCTGTTGCCAGGCCAAAAGGTAGTGCCACGAACTGAAGGTGTTCGTCCCCTATGGCGAAGCGCAGGAAGCGCTGATGCTCTGGTGAAATCGGTACGTGGAGATAAGCATCTTTGATGTCTATTGATGCTAGGAAATCTCCTTGGGACATTGAGGCGATGACGGAGCGGAGCGATTCCATCCGGAACCGCCTGGTTTTCACATGCTTGTTGAGCAGCTTTAGGTCCAGAACGGGACGGAAGGATCCGTCCTTTTTTGGCACCACGAACAAGTTGGAGTAAAAACCGTGACCCCGTTGCTGAAGAGGAACCGGGATCACCACTCCTTCCGCCTTCAGAGTGCACACCGCCTGAAGAAGAGCATCGGCTCGCTCGGGGGGCGGAGATGTTCTGAAGAACCGAGTCGGAGGACGAGAGCTGAGCTCTATCCTGTAACCGTGGGATAGAATGTCTCTCACCCATCGGTCTTTTACCTGTGGCAGCCAGGCGTCGCAAAAGCGGGAGAGCCTGCCACCGACCGAGGATGCGGTTTGAGGAGGCCGAAAGTCATGCGGAGGCCGCTTTGGGAGCGGTTCCTCCGGCGGTCTTCTTAGGACGTGACTTAGACCGCCATGCATCAGAGTTCCTCTGATCTTTCTGAGGCCTTTTGGACGAGGAAAATTGAGATCTGCCCGCGGTCCGAAAGGACCGAAACCTCGATTGTACCTTCCGTGGTTGAGGTCTGTTTGGTTTGGACTGGGGTAAGGATGAATCCTTTCCCTTGGATTGTTTAATGATTTCATCCAATCGCTCACCAAACAAGCGGTCGCCAGCCAATGGCAAACCGGTTAAGAACTTTTTGGAAGCAGAGTCTGCCTTCCATTCACGTAGCCACATGGCCCTGCGGAGTACCACCGAGTTGGCGGATGCCACCGCCGTACGGCTCGCAGAGTCCAGGATAGCATTAATGGCGTAGGACGCAAACGCCGACGCCTGATTGGTTAAGGACACCACTTGCGGGGTGGATGTACGTGTTACTGCATTAATCTGCGCCTGACAAGCTGAGATAGCTTGGAGTGCCCATACGGCAGCGAATGCTGGGGCAAAAGACGCGCCTATAGCTTCATGAAGGGAATTTTGTTTACTTACCGTAAATTCCTTTTCTTCTAGCTCCAATTGGGAGACCCAGACAATTGGGGTGTATAGCTTATGCCTCTGGAGGCCACACAAAGTATTACACTAAAAGTGTAAAGCCCCTCCCCTTCAGCCTATACACCCCCCGTACTGCTACGGGCTCATCAGTTTTGGTGCAAAAGCCCGAAGGAGGAAAAAATTATAAACTGGTTTAAAGTAAATTCAATCCGAAGGAATATCGGAGAACTGAAACCATTTAACATGAACAACATGTGTTATACAAAAACAGGGGCGGGTGCTGGGTCTCCCAATTGGAGCTAGAAGAAAAGGAATTTACGGTAAGTAAACAAAATTCCCTTCTTCTTTGTAGCTCCTTATTGGGAGACCCAGACAATTGGGACGTCCAAAAGCAGTCCCTGGGTGGGTAAATAATACCTCATAATAGAGCCGTAACGGCTCCGTCCTACAGGTGGGCAACTGCCGCCTGAAGGACTCGCCTACCTAGGCTGGCATCTGCCGAAGCATAGGTATGCACCTGATAGTGCTTCGTGAAAGTGTGCAGGCTCGACCAGGTAGCTGCCTGACACACCTGCTGAGCCGTAGCCTGGTGTCGCAAGGCCCAGGACGCTCCCACGGCCCTGGTAGAATGGGCCTTCAGTCCTGAGGGAACCGGAAGCCCCGAGGAACGGTAAGCTTCGAGAATTGGTTCCTTGATCCACCGAGCCAGGGTTGACTTGGAAGCTTGTGTCCCTTTACGCTGGCCAGCGACAAGGACAAAGAGTGCATCCGAGCGGCGCAGGGGCGCCGTTCGAGAAATGTAGATCTTGGCGGGCGTAGGTTTCCTAGCCTGTCTCATAGTGGCAATGACCTCTTGAGATAATCCTGAAGACGCTAGGATCCAGGACTCAATGGCCACACAGTCAGGTTGAGGGCCGCAGAATTCAGATGGAAAAACGGCCCTTGAGACAGCAAATCTGGTCGGTCTGGCAGTGCCCACGGTTGGCCGACCGTGAGATGCCACAGATCCGGGTACCACGACCTCCTCGGCCAGTCTGGAGCGACGAGGATGACGCGGCGGCAGTCGGCCCTGATCTTGCGTAACACTCTGGGCAACAGTGCCAGAGGAGGAAACACATAAGGAAGCCGAAACTGCGACCAATCCTGAACTAAGGCGTCTGCCGCCAGAGCTCTGTGATCTTGAGATCGAGCCATGAATGTTGGGACCTTGTTGTTGTGCCGTGACGCCATTAGGTCGACGTCCGGCATCCCCCAGCGGCAACAGATCTCCTGAAACACGTCCGGGTGAAGGGACCATCCCCCTGCGTCCATGCCCTGGCGACTGAGAAAGTCTGCTTCCCAGTTTTCTACGCCCGGGATGTGAACTGCGGATATGGTGGATGCTGTGGCTTCCACCCACAGCAGAATCCGCCGGACTTCCTGGAAGGCTTGCCGACTGCGTGTCCCACCTTGGTGGTTGATGTAAGCCACTGCTGTGGAGTTGTCCGACTGAATTCGGATCTGCTTGCCTTCCAGCCACTGCTGGAACGCTTTTAGGGCAAGATACACTGCCCTGATCTCCAGAACATTGATCTGAAGTGAGGACTCTTGCTGAGTCCACATACCCTGAGCCCTGTGGTGGAGAAAAACTGCTCCCCACCCTGACAGGCTCGCGTCCGTCGTGACCACCGCCCAGGATGGGGGTAGGAAGGATTTCCCCTTCGATAATGAAGTGGGAAGAAGCCACCACCGAAGGGAAGCTTTGGTTGCCTGAGAGAGGGAAACGTTCCTGTCTAGGGACGTCGGCATCCTGTCCCACTTGCGTAGGATGTCCCATTGAAGTGGACGCAGGTGAAACTGCGCGAAAGGGACTGCTTCCATTGCTGCCACCATCTTCCCCAGGAAGTGCATGAGGCGCCTCAAGGGGTGTGACCGACCTTGAAGGAGAGATTGCACCCCTGTCTGTAGTGAACGCTGTTTGTCCAGCGGAAGCTTCACTATCGCTGGAAGAGTATGAAACTCCATGCCAAGATATGTCAGCGATTGGACCGGTGTCAGATTTGACTTTGGAAAATTGATGATCCACCCGAAACTCTGGAGAATCTCTAGAGTAACGTTGAGGCTGTGTTGGCATGCCTCTTGAGAGGGTGCCTTGACCAGCAGATCGTCTAAGTAAGGTATCACTGAGTGACCCTGAGAGTGGAGGACCGCAACTACTGTAGCCATGACTTTGGTGAAAACCCTTGGGGCTGTCGCCAGGCCGAACGGCAGTGCCGCGAACTGAAGGTGTTCGTCTCCTATGGCGAAGCGCAAGAAGCGCTGATGCTCTGGAGCAATTGGTACGTGGAGATGAAGGGAATTTTGTTACTTACCGTAAATTCCTTTTCTTCTAGCTCTTATTGGGAGACCCAGACGATTGGGGTATACCTACTGCCCTCCGGAGGCCACACAAAGCACTACACTAAAAAGTGCAAGGCCCCTCCCCTTCTGGCTATACCCCCCCGTGGTATCACGGGTACTCCAGTTTTAGTGCCAAAGCAAGAAGGAGGAAGCCAATAACTGGTTTAAACAAATTAACTCCGAGAAACATCGGAGAACTGAAAAAACCGTTCAACATGAACAACATGTGTACCCGCAAACAACAAAAAAATCCCGAAGGACAACAGGGCGGGTGCTGGGTCTCCCAATAAGAGCTAGAAGAAAAGGAATTTACGGTAAGTAACAAAATTCCCTTCTTCTTCAGCGCTCTATTGGGAGACCCAGACGATTGGGACGTCCAAAAGCTGTCCCTGGGTGGGTAAAGAAATACCTCATGTTAGAGCTGCAAAAAACAGCCCTCCCCTACGGGGATGTCACTGCCGCCTGCAGGACTCTTCTACCTAAGCTGGCATCCGCCGAAGCATAGGTATGCACCTGATAATGCTTGGTGAAAGTGTGCAGACTGGACCAGGTTGCTGCCTGGCACACCTGTTGAGCCGAAGCCTGGTGACGTAATGCCCAGGACGCACCCACGGCTCTGGTTGAGTGGGCTTTTAGCCCTGAAGGAACCGGAAGCCCCGCAGAGCGGTAGGCCTCTAGAATTGGTTCTTTGATCCATCGAGCCAGGGTGGCTTTAGAAGCCTGCAATCCCTTGCGCGGACCAGCGACAAGGACAAAAAGTGCATCGGAACGGCGTATGGGCGCCGTTCGGGAGATGTAGATTCTGAGTGCTCTCACCAGATCTAGCAAACGTAAGTCCTTTTCATACCGGTGAACCGGATGAGGGTAAAAGGAAGGCAAGGATATATCCTGATTAAGATGAAACGAGGATACGACCTTAGGGAGAAACTCCGGAATGGGGCGCAGCACTACCTTGTCCTGGTGGAACACCAGGAAAGGAGCCTTGGATGACAAAGCTGCCAGCTCAGACACTCGCCGAAGCGATGTGATCGCGACAAGAAACGCCACTTTCTGTGACAGTCGAGAAAAGGAAACGTCCTTTAGAGGCTCGAAGGGCGGCTTTTGCAGAGCAACAAGTACTCTGTTCAGATCCCATGGATCTAACGGCCGCTTGTACGGGGGCACAATATGACAGACCCCCTGTAGGAACGTGCGCACCTTAGGAAGACGTGCTAGACGCTTCTGAAAAAACACAGACAGTGCCGAGACTTGCCCTTTAAGGGAACTTAGCGACAAGCCCTTTTCCAACCCCGATTGCAGGAAGGAAAGAAAGGTGGGCAATGCAAATGGCCAAGGGGATACTCTCTGTGCAGAGCACCAAGATAAGAAAATCTTCCACGTCCTGTGGTAGATCTTAGCAGACGTTGACTTCCTAGCCTGTCTCATTGTGGCTACGACTCCTTGAGATAATCCTGCAGACGCTAGGATCCAGGACTCAATGGCCACACAGTCAGGTTCAGGGCCGCAGAATTCTGATGGAAAAACGGCCCTTGGGACAGTAAGTCTGGTCGGTCTGGCAGTGACCACGGTCGACCGACCGTGAGATGCCACAGATCCGGATACCACGATCTCCTCGGCCAGTCTGGGGCGACGAGTATGACGCGGCTGCAATCGGATCTGATCTTGCGTAACACTCTGGGCAAGAGTGCCAGAGGCGGGAAGACGTATGGGAGCCGGAACTGCGACCAATCTTGAACTAATGCGTCTGCCGCCAGAGCTCTTTGATCGCGCGACCTCGCCATGAATGCCGGGACCTTGTTGTTGTGCCGGGACGCCATTAGGTCGACGTCCGGCACTCCCCATCGGCGACAGATTTCCTGAAACACGTCCGGGTGAAGGGACCATTCCCCTGCGTCCATGCCCTGGCGACTGAGGAAGTCTGCTTCCCAGTTTTCTACGCCGGGGATGTGAACTGCGGATATGGTGGAGGCCGTGGCTTCCACCCACATCAGAATCCGCCGGACTTCCTGGAAGGCTTGCCGACTGCGTGTCCCCCCTTGGTGGTTGATGTATGCCACCGCTGTGGAGTTGTCCGACTGAATTCGGATCTGCCTTCCTTCCAGCCACTGCTGGAAGGCTAGTAGGGCAAGATACACTGCTCTGATTTCCAGAACATTGATCTGAAGGGTGGACTCCTGCGGAGTCCACGTCCCCTGAGCCCTGTGGTGGAGAAACACTGCTCCCCACCCTGACAGACTCGCATCTGTCGTGACCACTGCCCAGGATGGGGGCAGGAAGGATCTTCCCTGAGACAATGAGGTGGGAAGGAGCCACCATTGTAGAGAGTCCTTGGCCGTCTGGGAAAGAGAGACTTTCCTGTCCAGGGACGTTGACTTCCCGTCCCATTGGCGGAGAATGTCCCATTGAAGTGGGCGCAGATGAAACTGCGCAAAGGGAACTGCTTCCATGGCTGCCACCATCTTCCCGAGGAAGTGCATGAGGCGCCGTAAGGGGTGCGACTGGCCCTGAAGGAGGGATTGCACCCCTGTCTGTAGTGACCGCTGCTTGTTCAGCGGAAGCTTCACTCTCGCTGCTCGAGTATGGAACTCCATGCCAAG
Organism: Anomaloglossus baeobatrachus; assembly: GCF_048569485.1. Taxonomy (NCBI): domain Eukaryota; kingdom Metazoa; phylum Chordata; class Amphibia; order Anura; family Aromobatidae; genus Anomaloglossus; species Anomaloglossus baeobatrachus. The sequence continues at coordinate 253,343,164 of NC_134359.1, read as the reverse complement.
ATACGTTAGTGACTGTGTCGGAGACAGATTCGACTTTGGAAAGTTGATGATCCATCCAAACGTCTGTAGAGTCTCCAGTGTAGCATGTAGACTGAGTTGGCATGCCTCTTGAGAGGGTGCCTTGACAAGTAGATCGTCTAGGTAAGGGATCACCGAGTGTCCCTGAGAGTGCAAGACTGCTACCACTGCCGCCATGACCTTGGTGAAAACCCGTGGGGCTGTCGCCAGACCGAATGGCAGAGCTACGAACTGAAGATGTTCGTTTCCTATCACAAAACGTAGAAAACGTTGATGTTCTGTAGCAATTGGCACGTGGAGATAAGCATCTTTGATGTCTATTGAGGCAAGGAAGTCTCCTTGAGACATTGAGGCCACGACAGAGCGGAGGGTTTCCATCCGGAACCGCCTGGCGTGCACATGTTTGTTGAGCAGCTTTAGATCCAGAACAGGACGGAACGAGCCGTCCTTTTTTGGAACCACAAAGAGATTGGAGTAAAACCCTCGCCCTTGTTCCTGAGGCGGTACAGGAACCACTACTCCTTCCGCTCTTAGGGAGTCCACCGCCTGCAGCAGGGCATCTGCTCGGTCTGGATGTGGGGAGGTTCTGAAGAACCGAGCTGGAGGACGAGAACTGAACTCGATTCTGTACCCGCGCGACAAAATGTCTGTCACCCACCGGTCTTTGACCTGTGACATCCAAATGACGGAAAAGCGGGAGAGCCTGCCCCCGACCGGAGATGCGGAGGGGGGGGAGCTGGAAGTCATGAGGTGGCCGCTTTGGAAGCGGTTCCTCCATTTGCTTTCTTGGGGCGCGCGTGAGCCCGCCAGGAATCTGAGCTTCTTTGCGTCCTCTGAGTCCCTTTGGACGAGGAGAATTGTGTCTTGCCCGAACCTCGAAAGGACTGAAACCTCTGCTGCCACTTTTTCTGCTGAGGTTTGCTTGTTCTGGGCTGGGGTAAAGAAGAGTCTTTACCCTTGGACTGTTTAATGATGTCAGCCAATGGTTCGCCAAACAGTCTATCTCTAGATAAAGGCAGGCTGGTTAAACATTTTTTGGAACCAGCATCTGCTTTCCAGTCCTTTAACCACAAGGCTCTGCGCAAAACTACCGAATTGGCGGACGCCATTGAGGTGCGGCTGGTAGATTCTAGGACCGCATTGATAGCGTAAGACGCGAACGCGGACATCTGCGAGGTAAGGGACGCCACTTGCGGCACCGCTGGATGTAAGATAGCATCCACTTTTGCTAAACCAGCTGAAATAGCTTGGAGTGCCCATACGGCTGAGAATGCTGGAGCAAACGACGCGCCGATAGCTTCATAGACAGATTTTAACCAAAGGTCCATCTGTCTGTCATTGGCATCCTTAAGTGAAGCGCCATCCTCCACTGCAACTATGGATCTAGCTGCAAGCTTGGAAATCGGGGGGTCAACTTTTGGACACTGGGTCCAGCGCTTGACCACATCAGGGGGAAAAGGGAAACGTGTATCCTTAGAACGTTTAGAGAAACACCTTTCTGGATGAGCGTCGTGTTTCTGGATTGACTCTCTGAAGTCAGAGTGATCCAAGAAAGCACTTAATTTACGCTTGGGATAGAGGAAACGAAACTTCTCCTGCTCTGCAGCTGCCTCCTCTGCTGAAGGGGCTGGGGGAGAAATATCTAACAGTCTATTGATGGCTGAGATAAGATCGTTTACCATGGCGTCCCCATCCGGGGTATCCAGATTGAGAGGGGTTCCAGGATAAGACTCCTGATCACTCTCATCAGACGCATCACAGGGAGACTGATTGCGCTGAGACCCTGAGCAGTGTGATGACGTTGAGGGTCTTTCCCAGCGAGCTCGCTTAGGGTGGCTGGGGCTATCATCTGAGTCATAATACTCAGCCTGTGAAGCCGGGGACCCCCTTGCAGTCTGGATTAAATCCAACTGAGGGGGATTAGAGGACAGAGACCTCGCCGTGTCCATAGACTGAGCCCCAGGCATGGATTGCAAAGTTTCAAGGATTTTTGCCATAGTCACAGACATATTATCCGCAAAAACTGCAAAGTCTGTCCCTGACACCGGGGCAGGACTTACAGGCGTCTCAGCCTGGGTCACTATCTCTCCTGACTCCGGCTGGCGAAGCAGCACCGGATCTGAGCATTGCACACAATGGGGGTCCTTGGAGCCTGCTGGTAGAGCAGCCCCACATGCAGCACACGCAGTGTACACAGCCCTAGCCTTGGCAGCCTTGCGTTTTGCGGATGACATGTTGCTGCCTCCTCAGAGTGATCTGGGTATACAGCCAGGAAGCGACCTCACAGTGCAAGCAATAAGGAAATATATATATGTCCAGTGACACAGTACACTAATACACACTGAGGCACTAGAGGGGCCAGCTGAAAAGCCGCTTACCGCCCGCTTAAGAGCGGGTGTGTGATCTCCAAAGCCCCCTAGTCCAGGTCTCCCAGAGCCTTGCGTCCTTCCTCCAGCCAGACATGCATGTAATGGCTGCCGGCGTCCTGAGAGAGGAGGGGGGGCGGGCCCTGGGCGTTCCTGGCTAAGAGCGGGAAGCCTGCTTCCCTCTGTGCCTAGTGAGAGGGCTGGAGCATGTAAATCAGGCTCCAGCCCTCGTCGCTGCCGTGAAACAGCGTCTCTCCCCTACCCTGATTGACAGGGTGGGGGCGGGAACGAATCGGAGCTGCCGGCGTCCTAGGCCGCAAAAGCCGGGGACTAGATTTATAAACGCCACCGCCGTAAAAGCGCGGTCGGCGTGTCCCCGGCGAACTAAAAGTCACAGCAGCGCCGCCGGTCCAGCGGGGGTCGGCGCTGCGTTCCCACACACAGAAAAAAGTCCCCCAGTTAAACTGTAGGAACACTAGCTCTAGCGTTACGGTCCCCGGCGCACTACAACACCCAGCCAGCCCGGAGTGTGTCTGTGCCTGCCGGGGACACAGAGTACCTGTATGATGCAGGGCCATGTCCCTGATGGTACTCCTGCTCGGCATCCACCAGGTGCTATGGGTCTGTGGATGGAGCCCGGCGTCAGAGCTTTGAGGCCGGCAGGATCCCACTTCCACAGAGCCCTACAAGGGGATGTGGAAGGAAAACAGCATGTGGGGCTCCAGCCTCTGTACCAGCAATAGGTACCTCAACCTTACAACACCATCCACGGGTGAGAAGGGAGCATGCTGGGGGCCCTATATGGGCCCTCTTTTCTTCCATCCGAAATAGTCAGCAGCTGCTGCTGACTAAAATCTGTGGAGCTATGCGTGGATGTCTGACCTCCTTCGCACAAAGCTTGAAAACTGGAGTACCCGTGATACCACGGGGGGGTATAGCCAGAAGGGGAGGGGCCTTGCACTTTTTAGTGTAGTGCTTTGTGTGGCCTCCGGAGGGCAGTAGCTATACCCCAATCGTCTGGGTCTCCCAATAGAGCGCTGAAGAAAAGCATCCTTGATATCGATCGATGCTAGGAAATCTCCTTGGGACATTGAGGCGATGAGGGAGCGGAGGGATTCCATCCGGAACCGCCTGGTCCTTACGTGTTTGTTGAGCAGTTTTAGGTCCAAAACAGGACGGAAGGACCCGTCCTTCTTTGGAACCACAAACAGGTTGGAGTAGAAACCGTGGCCCTGTTGCTGAAGAGGAACCGGGACCACCACTCCTTCTGCCTTCAGAATGCCCACCGCCTGCAGAAGAGCCTCGGCTCGCTCGGGAGGCGGAGATGTTCTGAAGAATCGAGTCGGAGGACGAGAGCTGAACTCTATCCTGTAACCGTGAGACAAAATGTCTCTCACCCAACGGTCTTTTACTTGTGGCAGCCAGGTGTCGCAAAAGCGGGAGAGCCTGCCACCGACCGAGGATGCGGTGTGAGGAGGCCGTAAGTCATGAGGAAGCCGCCTTAGTAGCGGCACCTCCGGCGGTCTTTTTAGGGCGTGATTTAGACCGCCATGCGTCGGAGTTCCTCTGATCCTTCTGAGGCCTTTTGGACGAGGAGAATTGGGACCTGCCCGCACCCCGAAAGGACCGAAACCTCGACTGTCCCCTCCTCTGTTGGGGTGTTTTTGGTTTGGCCTGTGGTAAGGATGTTTCCTTTCCCTTGGATTGTTTGATGATTTCATCCAATCTCTCACCAAACAAACGGTCGCCAGAAAATGGCAATCCAGTTAAGCACTTTTTGGAAGCCGAATCTGCCTTCCATTCCCGCAGCCACAAGGCCCTGCGTATTGCCACCGAATTGTCGGCTGCAACCCCCGTACGGCTCGCAGAGTCCAGGACAGCATTAATAGCGTAGGACGCAAATGCCGACGTTTGAGAGGTTATAGACGCCACCTGCGGCGCAGACGTACGTGTGAGTGCGTCAATTTGCGCCTGACCAGCTGAGATAGCTTGGAGTGCCCATACGGCTGCGAATGCTGGAGCAAAAGACGCGCCGATAGCTTCATAGATGGATTTCAACCAGAGCTCCATCTGTCTGTCAGTGGCATCCTTGAGTGAAGCTCCATCTTCCACTGCAACTATGGATCTAGCCGCAAGTCTCGAGATTGGAGGATCCACCTTGGGACACTGAGTCCAGCCCTTGACCACGTCAGGGGGGAAAGGGTAACGTGTATCCTTAAGGCGCTTGGAAAGAAGGGAATTTTGTTACTTACCGTAAATTCCTTTTCTTCTAGCTCCTATTGGGAGACCCAGACGATTGGGTGTATAGCACTGCCTCCGGAGGCCACACAAAGCAATTACACTAAAAAGTGTAAGGCCCCTCCCCTTCTGGCTATACACCCCCAGTGGGATCACTGGCTCACCAGTTTTAGTGCAAAAGCAAGAAGGAGGAAAGCCAATAACTGGTTTAAACAAATTCACTCCGAAGTAACCTCGGAGAACTGAAAACCGTTCAACATGAACAACATGTGTACCCGAAAAACAACCAAAAATCCCGAAGGACAACAGGGCGGGTGCTGGGTCTCCCAATAGGAGCTAGAAGAAAAGGAATTTACGGTAAGTAACAAAATTCCCTTCTTCTTCGGCGCTCCATTGGGAGACCCAGACGATTGGGACGTCCAAAAGCTGTCCCTGGGTGGGTAAAGAATACCTCATGTTAGAGCTGCAAGACAGCCCTCCCCTATATGGAGGCAACTGCCGCCTGCAGGACTCTTCTACCTAGGCTGGCGTCCGCCGAAGCATAGGTATGCACCTGATAATGTTTGGTGAAAGTGTGCAGACTCGACCAGGTAGCTGCCTGGCACACCTGTTGAGCCGTAGCCTGGTGTCGCAATGCCCAGGATGCACCCACGGCTCTGGTAGAATGGGCCTTCAGCCCTGATGGAACCGGATGCCCAGCAGAACGGTAGGCTTCAAGAATTGGTTCTTTGATCCATCGAGCCAGGGTGGCCTTAGAAGCCTGCGACCCTTTGCGCTTACCAGCGACAAGGACAAAGAGTGCATCCGAACGGCGCAAGGGCGCCGTGCGGGAAATGTAGATTCTGAGTGCTCTCACCAGATCTAACAAATGTAAATCCTTCTCATACCGATGAACTGCATGAGGACAAAACGAAGGCAAAGAGATATCCTGATTAAGATGAAAAGAGGATACCACCTTCGGTTGAAACTCCTGAATGGGGCGCAGCACTACCTTGTCCTGGTGGAAGACCAGGAAGGGAGCCTTGGATGATAGTGCTGCCAGCTCAGACACTCTCCGAAGAGATGTGATCGCTACCAGAAAAGCCACTTTCTGTGATAGTCTAGAAAGTGAAACCTCCCTCAGAGGCTCGAAGGGCGGCTTCTGGAGGGCAACTAGTACCCTGTTCAGATCCCATGGATCTAACGGCCGCTTGTACGGGGGTACGATATGGCAAACCCCCTGTAGGAACGTGCGCACCTTAGGAAGGCGTGCCAAACGCCTCTGAAAAAAGACGGATAGCGCCGAGACCTGACCTTTAAGGGAGCCGAGCGACAAACCTTTTTCTAACCCAGATTGCAGGAAAGAAAGAAAGGTAGGCAATGCAAATGGCCAGGGAGACACTCCCTGAGCAGAGCACCAGGATAAGAATATCCTCCACGTTCTGTGGTAGATCTTAGCGGACGTGGGCTTCCTAGCCTGTCTCATGGTGGCAACGACCCCTTGGGACAATCCTGAAGACGCTAGGATCCAGGACTCAATGGCCACACAGTCAGGTTGAGGGCCGCAGAATTCCGATGGAAAAACGGCCCTTGGGACAGTAAGTCTGGTCGGTCTGGTAGTGCCCACGGTTGGCCGACCGTGAGCTGCCACAGATCCGGATACCACGCCCTCCTCAGCCAGTCTGGGGCGACGAGTATGACGCGGCTGCAATCGGATCTGATCTTGCGTAGCACTCTGGGCAAGAGTGCCAGAGGTGGAAACACATAAGGGAGCCGGAACTGCGACCAATCTTGCACTAGGGCGTCTGCCGCCAGCGCTCTTTGATCGCGAGACCGTGCCATGAAGGTTGGGACCTTGTTGTTGTGCCGGGACGCCATGAGGTCGACGTCCGGCCTTCCCCATCGGCGACAGATTTCCTGAAACACGTCTGGGTGAAGGGACCATTCCCCTGCGTCCATGCCCTGGCGACTGAGGAAGTCTGCTTCCCAGTTTTCTACGCCGGGGATGTGAACTGCGGATATGGTGGAGGCCGTGGCTTCCACCCACATCAGAATCCGCCGGACTTCCTGGAAGGCTTGCCGACTGCGTGTCCCCCCTTGGTGGTTGATGTATGCCACCGCTGTGGAGTTGTCCGACTGAATTCGGATCTGCCTTCCTTCCAGCCACTGCTGGAAGGCTAGTAGGGCAAGATACACTGCTCTGATTTCCAGAACATTGATCTGAAGGGTGGACTCCTGCTGAGTCCACGTACCCTGAGCCCTGTGGTGGAGAAAAACTGCTCCCCACCCTGACAGACTCGCGTCTGTCGTGACCACCGCCCAAGACGGTGGTAGGAAGGATCTTCCCCGTGATAATGAGGTGGGAAGAAGCCACCACTGCAGAGAGTCTTTGGCCGTCTGGGAAAGGGAGACTTTCCTGTCCAGGGATGTTGACTTCCCGTCCCATTGGCGGAGAATGTCCCATTGAAGTGGGCGCAGATGAAACTGCGCAAACGGAACCGCTTCCATTGCCGCCACCATCTTCCCGAGGAAGTGCATGAGGCGTCTTAAGGAGTGCGACTGACTTTGAAGGAGAGCCTGCACCCCAGTCTGTAGTGACCTCTGCTTGTCCAGCGGAAGCTTCACTATCGCTGAGAGAGTATGAAACTCCATGCCAAGATACGTTAGTGATTGGGTCGGTGACAGATTTGACTTTGAGAAGTTGATGATCCACCCGAACGTCTGGAGAGTCTCCAGTGCAACAGTCAAGCTGAGTTGGCATGCCTCTTGAGAGGGTGCCTTGACCAGTAGATCGTCCAAGTAAGGGATCACAGAGTGTCCCTGAGAGTGCAAGACTGCTACCACTGCCGCCATGATCTTGGTGAACACCCGTGGGGCTGTCGCTAGACCAAATGGCAGAGCTACGAACTGAAGATGGTCGTCTCCTATCACGAAGCGTAGAAAGCGTTGGTGCTCTGTAGCAATCGGCACGTGGAGATAAGCATCCTTGATGTCTATTGATGCTAGGAAATCTCCTTGAGACATTGAGGCAATGACTGAGCGGAGGGATTCCATCCGGAACCGCCTGGCGTTCACATGCTTGTTGAGCAGTTTTAGGTCCAGAACAGGACGGAATGAGCCGTCCTTTTTTGGCACCACAAAGAGATTGGAGTAAAAACCTTGACCTCGTTCCTGAAGAGGAACAGGGACCACCACTCCTTCTGCTCTTAGAGAATTCACCGCCTGAAGAAGGGCATCTGCTCGGTCGGGATGTGGGGAAGTTCTGAAGAACCGAGGCGGAGGCCGAGTACTGAACTCTATTCTGTACCCGTGAGACAAAATGTCTGTTACCCACCGGTCTTTGACCTGTGGCAGCCAAATGTCGCAAAAGCGGGAGAGCCTGCCACCGACCGAGGATGCGGAGGGAGGCGGCCGAAAGTCATGAGGCAGCCGCCTTGGAAGCGGTACCTCCGGTTGCTTTCTTGGGGCGTGAGTGAGCCCGCCAGGAATCAGAGCTCCTTTGCTCTTTCTGAGTCCCTTTGGACGAGGAGAATTGGGGCTTGCCCGAGCCTCGAAAGGACCGAAACTTTGACTGCCACTTCCTCTGTGGAGGTTTGCTTGATCTGGGCTGGGGTAAGGAGGAGTCCTTACCTTTGGACTGTTTAATGATTTCCACCAATTGCTCACCAAACAGTCTGTCTCCAGATAATGGCAAGCTGGTTAAACATTTTTTAGAAGCAGAATCTGCTTTCCATTCCTTTAACCACAAGGCTCTGCGCAAAACTACAGAGTTGGCAGATGCCATTGAGGTACGGCTCGTAGAGTCCAGTACCGCATTGATAGCGTAGGTCGCAAACGCAGACATTTGCGTAGTTAGGGACGCCACTTGCGGCACTGCTGGACGTATGAGAGAGTCCACCTGTGCCAGACCAGCTGAAATAGCTTGGAGCGCCCACACGGCCGCGAATGCTGGAGCAAACGACGCGCCGATAGCTTCATAGACAGATTTCAACCAAAGGTCCATCTGTCTGTCATTGGCATCTTTAAGTGAAGCCCCATCCTCCACTGCAACTATGGATCTAGCTGCAAGCCTGGATATTGGAGGGTCCACTTTTGGACACTGGGTCCAGCGTTCGACCACGTCAGGGGGAAAAGGATAACGTGTATCCTTAAGGCGTTTAGAAAAACGCTTGTCCGGATAAGTATTGTGTTTCTGGATGGATTCTCTGAAGTCAGAGTGGTCCAGAAAAGTACTCAATTTACGCTTGGGATACAGCAAAATGGAATTTCTCCTGCTGTGCAGCTGCCTCCTCTGCAGAAGGGGCTGGGGGAGAAATATCCAACAGCCTATTGATGGCCGCTATAAGGTCATTTACCATGGCGTCACCATCTGACGTATCCAAATTGAGTGCGGCGTCAGGACAAGACTCCTGATCACCCACCTCTGAACCCTCATATAGGGACCCTTCTCGCTGAGACCCTGATCCGCGTGATGACGTGGAGGGTCTCTCCCAGCGAGCTCGCTTAGGCGGACTGGGACTGTCATCGGAGTCAGAGCTCTCAGCCTGTGATGCCTGGGACCCCCTTGAAGTACGGATTAGTTCCAACTGAGGGGGACCGGGGAACATAGACACAGCAGTGTCTATGGTCTGAGCAACTGGCCTGGACTGCAAGGTTTCCAGGATTTTTGTCATAGTCACAGACATTTTATCAGCAAAGACTGCAAATTCTGTCCCCGTCACCGGGGCAGGGTTCACAGGCGTCTCTGCCTGGGCTACCACCACAATAGGCTCTGGCTGACGAAGTGCCACTGGGACTGAACATTGCACACAATGAGAGTCGTTGGAGCCTGCTGGTAGATTAGCCCCACATGCTGTACAAGCAGTGTATACCGCCTGTGCCTTGGCACCCTTGCGTTTTGCGGATGACATGCTGTTGTCTCCTCAAAGCAATATAGGGTGTACAGCCAAGAAGCGACCTTACAGTGCAGTATTAAATATATCTAGACACAGCAGTGTCTATGTACAGCGAAAAATATAACACTGTGGCACTAGTGGGGCCGCACGTATGTGCTGCTTACCGCCCGCTTAGCGCGGGTGTGTGGTCGCCAGAAACCCCTAGCCTGGGTCCCCCAGAGCCTGCGTCCGTTCTCCAGCCAGACTGCATGTGTATAATGGCTGCCGGCGTCCTGGGGAGCTGCAAGCCTGGGGGCGGGCCTAGGGCGTGCACAGAGAAAAAGCGCGAAGCCTGTGTCCTACTGTGCTCAGTGAGAGGGCTGGAGCATGCAAATCGTGCTCCAGCCCTCGGCGCTGCCGATTGAACAACGTCTCTCCCCTACCCTGATTGACAGGGTGGGGGGCGTTAACGAAGCGGAGCTAGGCCGCAGAAAGCCGGGGACTAAAGTTAGAAGCGCCGCCGCCGTAAAAGCGCGGTCGGCGCGTCCCCGGCGCACTACAAGTCGCAGCTGCGCCGCCGCTCCAGGGGCGGTCGGCGCGGCGATCCACACACATAAAGTCCCCCAGTAATCTGCGGGGACTATAAGCCCAGCGCACAGCGCTACAGTCCCCGGCGCACTAGCACACCCAGCAAGCCTGGGGTGTGCGTGGCCTGCCATACGGGGACACAGAGTACCTGAAAGTTGCAGGGCCTTGTCCCTGAACGGCACTCCCGCTCCACATCCAGCAGGTTCTATGGGTCTGTGGATGGAGCCCGGCCTCAGGGCTTGGTGGCCGGTAAGATCCCACTTCCTCAGAGCCCTTCAGGGGGATGGGGAAGGAAAACAGCATGTGGGCTCCAGCCTCCGTACCCGCCATGGGTACCTCAACCTTACAAACCACAAGTGGGGTAAGAAGGGAGCATGCTAGGGGCCCCATATGGGCCCTCTTTTCTTCCATCCGATATAGTCAGCAGCTACTGCTGACTAAACAGTGGAGCTATGCGTGGATGTCTGACCTCCTTCGCACAAAGCAGAAAACTGGTGAGCCAGTGATCCCACTGGGGGTGTATAGCCAGAAGGGGAGGGGCCTTACACTTTTTAGTGTAATTGCTTTGTGTGGCCTCCGGAGGCAGTGCTATACACCCAATCGTCTGGGTCTCCCAATGGAGCGCCGAAGAAAACGCTTATCTGGACAAGCTCGGTGTTTCTGGACTGCCTCTCTGAAGTCAGAGTGGTCCAGAAACATACTCTTTGTACGCTTGGGAAACCTGAAACGGAATTTCTCCTGCTGAGAAGCTGACTCCTCCACTGGAGGAGCTGAGGGAGAAATATCCAACATTTCATTGATGGACGCAATAAGATCATTCACTATGGCGTCCCCATCAGGAGTATCAAGGTTGAGAGCGGCTTCAGGATCAGAATCCTGATCAGCTACCTCCGCTTCATCATACAGAGAGTCCTCTCGCTGAGACCCTGAACATTGTGATGATGTCGAGGGGATATCATAGCGAGCTCGCTTAAAGGGAACCTGTCATCAGGAATTTGGCTTTCAACCTAAACGTTTCCCCCTCTGCAGCTCGTGGGCTGCATTCTAGGAAGGTTTTTGTACTTTTTGTGCCCCTTTTTAAACCAAAATAAACACTTTATAAACTTGTACCTTTCTGTTTGAAAATCTTGTTAATTTTCCATGGGGGCGGGCCGTGTGGCGTCCGTTGCTGTAGCTTACGCCGTCCCCCATGCTCCAAATCATGCCTCATAACACCGCCCACTGCGCCGAGGTCCCGTGCACGCCGGGACACCTAGTGACGTGATCGCATGCACGAGAGTATGGGCGGCGCTGTGATTGCATCGCAAGTGCGCGCCCATACTCTCGTGTGCGCGCTCTCCCCTCTGTACGTCGCTCAGATCCTCTGCTTCTCCTGTGCTCCGCTCCTCCCATCTATTTCCTGCTGCAGGGTACGATGGGAAGGAGGTGACGTCGGGCCGGCGCAGAACGCTGGAGGCAGAGGGGAAAGGGCGGGCACGAGAGTATGGGCGGGCACTTGCGATGCAATCACAGCGCCGCCCATACTCTCGTGCATGCGATCACGTCACTAGGTGTCCCGGCGTGCACGGGACCTCGGCGCAGTGGGCGGTGTTATGAGGCATGATTTGGAGCATGGGGGACGGCGTAAGCTACAGCAACGGACGCCACACGGCCCGCCCACATGGAAAATTAACAAGATTTTCAAACAGAAAGGTACAAGTTTATAAAATGTTTATTTTGGTTTAAAAAGGGGCACAAAAAGTACAGAAACCTTCCTAGAATGCAGCCCACGAGCTGCAGAGGGGGAAACGTTTAGGTTGAAAGCCAAATTCCTGATGACAGGTTCCCTTTAATCGGTCTGGGGCTGCGGTCCGTGTCAGAGACCTCACCCTGGGATCCATGAGACACCCCGGGAGGACATTGCTGTTCCAACTGAGGGGGACCAGGGGGCAATGATTCCACAGTGCCCCTGGCTTGAGATGCCGGCCTGGACTGCAAGGCTTCTAATATCTTAGCCATAGTCTCAGAAAGTCTTTCAGTAAAAACTGCAAACTCCGTCCCTGTCACCTGGACAGTGTCAACAGGTGGTTCTCCCTGGGCCGCCCTTAGCAGAGGCTCCGGCTGAGAAAGTGCCACAGGGGCCGAGCATTGCACACAATGAGGGTCAGTGGAACCTGCCGGCAGTATAGCCGTACATGCTGCACAGGCAGCATAGTAAGTCTGTGCTTTGGCACCCTTGCTATTTGTGGACGACATGCTGTTGTCTCCTCTGATCAATACAGGAGGGTATATAGACAAAAATCAACAGTGCACCATACAGTGTAAAGTATAGTCTATAATCATATAATCTATAAGTACACTTCTGCACTAGTGGGGCCAGCACCACAGGTGCTGCTTACCGCCTTCGCAAAGCGGTTGTGTGGGCACCAGAAAACCTGCCTGGGTCTCCTTGAGCTTGTCTCTCCTCTCCAGCGTTAGCAGAGCTGAGAGGAATGGCTGCCGGCGTCCTGAGGAGAGGAGGGAGCCGTGGGCGTGACCCAGAAAAGTGCGGGAACTGGTGCCCCACTGTGCAGAGTGAGGGGGGTGGAGTATGCAAAGCATGCTCCAGCCCTCAGTGCTGCCGTCCTGTACAGCGTACCGCCCTTCCCCTGACTGGCAGGGCTGGGGGCGGGAAGAAAACGAGACTAGGCCGCAAAAGCCGGGGACTCGAGTTATAAGCGCGGCCGCCGTATAAGCGCGGTCGGCGCAGAAGTCCCCGGCGCACTAACAGTCCCAGCCGCGCCGCAGTGATAACCATGGCAGCGGCGGTCAGCGCGGCAGTCCCCCTACACGAACACACTCAGCGACGCTGAAGTGTGTAATGGCACAAACGCAGTCAGCGCTGCTGTCCCCGGTGCACTAGCACAACCAGCAATGCTGGAGTGTTGCTGTGCGCGGTCCCCACGGGGACACAGAGTACCTCAAAGTAGCAGGGCCATGTCCCTGAACGATACTCGGCTCCTATCCAGCATGGTCCTCAGGAGCTGTGGATGGAGCACGGTCTCCTGTGCCTGGAGACCGAAAGGATCCCACTTCACCCAGAGCCCTAATTGAGGGATGGGGAAGGAAAGCAGCATGTGGGCTCCAGCCTCCGTACCCGCAATGGATACCTCAACCTTAACAACACCGCCGACAAGAGTGGGGTGAGAAGGGAGCATGCTGGGGGCCCTGTTATGGGCCCTCTTTTCTTCCATCCGACATAGTCAGCAGCTGCTGCTGACTAAGCTGTGGAGCTATGCGTGGATGTCTGACCTCCTTCGCACAAAGCATAAAAACTGATGAGCCCGTAGCAGTACGGGGGGTGTATAGGCTGAAGGGGAGGGGCTTTACACTTTTAGTGTAATACTTTGTGTGGCCTCCGGAGGCATAAGCTATACACCCCAATTGTCTGGGTCTCCCAATAAGGAGCGACAAAGAAAGATGGATTTCAACCATAGTTCCATCTGTCTGTCAGTGGCATCTTTGAGTGAAGCCCCATCTTCCACTGCAACTATGGATCTAGCCGCCAGTCTGGAGATTGGAGGATCCACCTTAGGACACTGAGTCCAGCCCTTGACAACCTCGGGGGGGAAGGGATAACGTGTGTCCTTAAGACGCTTGGAAAAACGCTTGTCTGGACAGTCTCGGTTTTTCTGGACTGCCTCTCTGAAGTCAGAGTGATCCAGAAACATATTTAATGTACGCTTTGGAAACCTGAAACGGAATTTCTCCTGAGAAGCAGACTCCTCAATTGTAGGAGCTGGGGGAGAAATATCCAACACCTGATTGATGGTCGCTATAAGGTCATTCACTACTGCGTCACCTTCAGGCGTATCTAGGTTGAGAGCGGCTGCAGGATCAGAATCCTGATCTGATACCTCCGCTTCATCCTCCAGAGAGTCCCCCTGCTGGGACCCTGAACAGTGTGATGAGGTGGAGGGAATTTCCCAGCGACCCCGCTTGGTCGGCCTGGGACTGCGGTCCGTGTCAGAGACCTCACCCTGGGACCTATGGGATACCCCAGGGGCACTTTGCTGTTCCAATTGAGGGGGACCAGGGGTCAAGGATTGGATAGAGCCCGGGGCCTGAATCACCGGTCTGGACTGCAATGCTTCCAGTATTTTAGCAGACCATTTATCCATAGTCTCAGACAGTTTGTCAGCAAAGGCTGCAAACTCCGTCCCTGTCACCTGGACAGTGGTAGCAGGTGGATCCACCTGGGCCACCAGTCGCAGAGGCTCCGGCTGAGTAAGTGCCACAGGGGCCGAGCATTGCACACAATGAGGGTCAGTGGAACCTGCCGGTAGTACAGCTGTACATGAGGTACAAGTTGCAAAGTACACCTGTGCTTTGGCACCCTTGCTTTTTGCAGATGACATGTTGTCTCCTCTGAGAACAACCAGGAGTATATAGCCAAAAATCAACAGAGCGACCGTACAGTGCAATGTATAGCCTATAAGCCTATATATATATATATATATATATACACTTCGGTACTCAGTGGGGCCAGCACCATAGGTGCTGCTTACCGACCGCTCAAAGCAGTTGTGTGGTCACCGGATTCCCTGCCTGGGTCTCCCTGTGTTGTCTCTCCTCTCCAGCGTCTGAATCGCTGACAGGAATGGCTGCCGGCGTTCTGTGGGGAGGAGGAGATCGTGGGCGTGCCCAAGAAAAGTGCGGGAATCCAGTGCCCCACTGTACTGAGTGAGGGGGGAGGAGGATACTAATGTATGCTCCAGCCCTCCGCTGACGATCCGTGCAGCGTCCCGCCCCTTCCCTGACTGGCAGGCCTGTGGGCGGGAATAAACGACACTAGGCCGCAGAAGCCGGGGACTAAAGTTATAAGCGCGGCCGGCAATAAGCGCGGCCGCGCGGTAGTCCCCCGGCGCACAAACACACCCAGCAGTGCTGGAAAGTGTCTGGCACAAGCGCTCCATGTCCGGCGCACTAACACACCCAGCCGTGCTGGAAAGTGTCTGGCACTGGCGCTGCATGTCCGGCGCACTAACACACCCAGCCGTGCTGGAAAGTGTCTGGCACAAGCGCTCCATGTCCGGCGCACTAACACACCCAGCTGCTGTAATGTGTCTGGCACCAGCGCTCCATGCGCGGTCCCCACGGGGACACAGAGTACCTCATAGTAGCAGGGCCTTGTCCCTGACGATACTCAGCTCCTATCCTGCAGATTCCCAGGGGCTGCGGAGGGAGCACGGTCCCAGTGCCTAGAGACCGATCCTGGATCCCACTTCACCCAGAGCCCTAAGGGATGGGGAAGGAAAACAGCATGTGGCTCCTGCCTGTGTACCCGCAATGGGTACCTCAACCTTAACAACACCGCCGACAAAGTGGGGTGAGAAGGGAGCATGCTGGGGGCCCTGTTATGGGCCCTCTTTTCTTCCATCCGACCTGGTCAGCAGCTGCTGCCGACCAAGCTGTGGAGCTATGCGTGGATGTCTGCCTCCTTCGCACAAAGCATAAAAACTGAGGAGCCCGTGAGCACGGGGGGTGTATAGGCAGAAGGGGAGGGGCTTTACACTTTTAGTGTAATACTTTGTGTGGCCTCCGGAGGCATAGCTATACACCCAATTGTCTGGGTCTCCCAATGGAGCGACAAAGAAAGAAGATTTTGGGTGCTCAGCATAAAATGTCCTTCTTCGGGGTCACAGGAGACCATTAGTGCATGTTGCTGCCATTACAATACATTAGGCTATGTGTCCACGGGACTCTGTACCTGCAGATATAATCGGCAGCTGCTCCCCGGAATCTGCAGCTATCCATAGCTGCAGTAGTACAGCGGAATAGCTGCGGTAAACCTGCGGACATTCATGCGGCTTACCTGCGGAAGTTCCGGCCTCTAGCTCCATAGTGGAGAGCCGAGATTTCCACAGGTTTTTCCGCAGTAATTGACATGCAGTTACGTGCGGCTGCGGGACATCCACAGCATATTCCACAGCCGCACAAACCGAAGCATGGATACAGACACTCCCCATGTCCCATAGGGTAACATGGGAAGTGTCTGTGCTTGCTGAAACCTGCGGATTTATCTGGAAAATCCAGATAAATCCACAGGTTTTCCGAGGCAAAATCCGCAGGAGCAAGCTCCCGTGGGCACAGGGCCTTATACATGTCAGTGATGCACTGATAGACCATGCTCCTTGTCACCATGGTTCAAGAGGCTTCTGTCATTTCTGATATAATGCATTGCAATACATTTTACAAGTAAGGGATACACTGACCAAAGCCTCTTAGACCATGCTCCTGCTCATCATGGTCTAACTGGCTTCTGTCATTTCTGATATAGTGCATTACAATACATTATACATGTCAGTTATACACTGACAGAAGCCTCTTAGACCATGGTGACCAGGAGCATGGTCTAAGAAGCTTGTTATTTCTGATATAATGCATTGCAATATATTATGTCAGTGATGCACTGACAGAAGCCTCTTAGACCATGGTGACGAGCAGCATGATCTAAGAGGCTTCTATAATTTCTGATATACATTACAATACATTATACATGTCGGTGATGCACTGACAGAAGCCTTTTAAACCATGTTTCTTTGTCACCATGGTCTAAGAGGCCTCTGTCAGTGCATCACTGACATGTATAATGTATTGCAATGCATTATATCAGAAATCAGAGTAATGACAGTTAATGTATCATAGAAGGACTAAAGTTATATATATATATATATATATATATATATATATATATATATAAAAAAGTTTTAGAATATTGTAAAAATATTTGAAAAAAAAATATAGATAAAAATAACACAGTCTTGAGGATATAACACCCCTGTGACTAGTCCCCTCACTCATTAGCATATCATTAAGGATCGTTAGAAAACCTTTTCTAAAGATCTCTTTATCTATGCTAGTGTATATAGGGACAGTGAGGCAGGGATCAGATATCTGGCACCCAGAACTGCTGACAGGTTCACTTTAATATGAAGCCACTTTGCGGACAGCATCATATATATGTGATTATAATAGGGAGGCAAGAATATAATAGGAGGGGTGCAGAACACAATGGTCTGGGCTATACTTACTCCTCAGAATTGTGGTTGGGGGAACCTTTAATAGCTTGTAGTGAGGGAACCGGCTTACCTGAAATCACAGCACAAAGACGTTAGACAGTATTTCAAAATGCATCAAATTTAATGTTAAGAGAACTTTAACTACATCCTATATCTGCAATTACACTAAAATGTAAATCCAGCATCAGATATGTGGCTGAAGCTGACACAGAGCTTAAAGGGATTGTCTGGTACAGCTCACTTCTGCATCGGAAGGCGAGCTACAGTGATCAGTATTGATTATACCTGCATCTCAGCAGATGTGTGCGGATGTGATGCCTTCAGATGTTAAGGTGACTGGTGCCAAATAACCCCTTTAATTGCATATGAAGCCAACAAGATTATCTGACAAAAAAAAAAATTGTTAAATTTACCGGGCACTGCTGCTACATAATGAATAGAGCAATGTCTGGTAAACAGCCGAGAAGCTGCGGCGCTTGTAGGAGCAGCACCATATCTACAATCAGCTGATCAGGGAAGGGTGCGGGAGCCCGACCCCATCATTCTGCTAAGCAGAGGTCACCCAATATTTAACAAAATCCCTTTAAAAATATTAAAAGAAACAAAAAACACAATGTCACTTACACTTTGAATTTGGAGGCTGCACATGTTCCATCCACGCTGTATTGTAACCAACGATATTACGGTGATGTAATCCGGCCAAAACCTTGACTTCACGCAGTACCTGGTAATGAAAGGAGCATAGTACAGCAACTATAGAATCCAAAAACAGACGAATGCAAAAAAATGCAGAAAAAGCATCAAAGGCAAAGCTTCCTACTGTGCGAATATGTCCTACAATCAACATGTCCTATCATGAGCAAAGTCACCCCCTTCTCTGATACAGCGGGTGTATGGACAAAAGGGGTATGGGGTTATTAGAAAGAATGAAGAATGGGACATGTTTGCTCTTCAATCTACATTCAGATGACCACAAGGTAATAAAAGGAATTTTGTTTACTTACCGTAAATTCCTTTTCTTCTAGCTCCTATTGGGAGACCCAGACAATTGGGTGTATATCTTCTGCCTCTGGAGGCCACACAAAGTATTACACTTTAAAAAGTGTAACCCCTCCCCTCTGCCTATACACCCTCCCGTGGACCACGGGCTCCTCAGTTTTGGTGCAAAAGCAGGAAGGAGAAAACTTATAAATTGGTCTTGGGTAAATTCAATCCGAAAGATGTTCGGAGAACTGAAAACCATGAACCAAAAGAACAATTCAACATGAACAACATGTGTACCCAAAAGAACAACCAGCCCGAAAGGAACAGGGGCGGGTGCTGGGTCTCCCAATAGGAGCTAGAAGAAAAGGAATTTACGGTAAGTAAACAAAATTCCCTTTTTCTTTGTCGCTCCATTGGGAGACCCAGACAATTGGGACGTCCAAGAGCAGTCCCTGGGTGGGTAAAAGAATACCTCAATCGAAAGAGCCAAAAACGGCCCCCTCTTACAGGTGGGCAACCGCCGCCTGAAGGACTCGCCTACCTAGACTGGCGTCAGCCGACGCATAGGTATGCACTTGATAGTGCTTCGTGAAAGTGTGCAGACTAGACCACGTAGCTGCCTGACACACCTGCTGAGCCGTCGCCCGGTGCCGCAAAGCCCAGGACGCACCTACAGCTCTGGTAGAATGGGCTTTCAGCCCTGAAGGAAGTGGAAGCCCAGAAGAACGGTAGGCCTCGAGAATCGGTTCCTTGATCCACCGAGCCAAGGTTGACTTGGAGGCCTGAGAGCCCTTACGCTGGCCAGCGACAAGGACAAAGAGCGCGTCTGAACGGCGCAGGGGCGCCGTGCGAGACACGTAGAACCGGCATGCTCTCACTAGATCCAAAGAGTGCAAATCCTTTTCACACTGGTGAATTGGATTAGGGCAAAAGGAAGGCAAGGAGATATCCTGATTTAGATGAAAAGGGGATACCACCTTAGGGAGAAATTCCGGGACCGGACGGAGAACCACCTTATCCTGGTGAAAAACCAGGAAGGGAGCTTTGCATGACAGCGCTGCAAGCTCAGACACTCTCCGAAGAGACGTGACTGCCACTAGGAAGGCCACCTTCTGCGAAAGACGGGAGAGAGAGACATCCCGCAGTGGCTCAAAAGGCGGCTTTTGACCCTGTTAAGGTCCCAAGGTTCCAACAGACGTTTGTAAGGTGGGACTATGTGGCAGACCCCCTGCAGGAACGTGCAGACCTGCGGAAGCCTGGCTAGACGCTTTTGAAAAAACACGGAGAGCGACGACCCTTGGCCCTTGATAGAGCCGAGGGACAAACCCTTGTCCACTCCAGATTGAAGGAATGAAAGGAATGTGGGTAAGGCAAACGGCCATGGAGAAGAAGGGAATTTTGTTTACTTACCGTAAATTCCTTTTCTTCTAGCTCCTATTGGGAGACCCAGACAATTGGGTGTATAGCTTCTGCCTCCGGAGGCCACACAAAGTATTACACTTAAAAGTGTAAACCCCTCCCCTCTGCCTATACACCCCCCGTGCATCACGGGCTCCTCAGTTTTGGTGCAAAAGCAGGAAGGAGGAAACTTATAAATTGGTCTAAGGTAAATTCAATCCGAAGGATGTTCGGAGAACTGAAACCATGAACCCAGAACAATTCAACATGAACAACATGTGTACACAAAAGAACAACAGCCCGAAGGAAACAGGGGCGGGTGCTGGGTCTCCCAATAGGAGCTAGAAGAAAAGGAATTTACGGTAAGTAAACAAAATTCCCTTCTTCTTTGTCGCTCCATTGGGAGACCCAGACAATTGGGACGTCCAAAAGCAGTCCCTGGGTGGGTAAAAGAATACCTCGGTAATAGAGCCGTAAAACGGCCCCTTCCTACAGGTGGGCAACCGCCGCCTGAAGGACTCGCCTACCTAGGCTGGCATCTGCCGAAGCGTAGGTATGCACCTGATAGTGTTTCGTGAAAGTGTGCACACTCGACCAGGTAGCCGCCTGACACACCTGCTGAGCCGTAGCCTGGTGCCGCAATGCCCAGGACGCACCCACGGCTCTGGTAGAATGGGCTTTCAGCCCTGAAGGAACCGGAAGCCCAGAAGAACGGTAGGCTTCAAGAATTGGTTGCTTGATCCACCGAGCCAAGGTTGACTTGGAAGCCTGTGACCCTTTACGCTGGCCAGCGACAAGGACAAAGAGCGCATCCGAGCGGCGCAGGGGCGCCGTACGAGAAATGTAGAGTCTAAGTGCTCTCACAAGATCTAACAAGTGCAAATCCTTTTCACATTGGTGAACTGGATGAGGGCAAAAAGAAGGTAAGGAGATATCCTGATTGAGATGAAAAGGGGATACCACCTTAGGGAGAAATTCCGGAACCGGACGCAGAACCACCTTGTCCTGGTGAAACACCAGGAAGGGGGCTTTGCATGACAGTGCAGCTAGCTCAGACACTCTCCGAAGTGATGTGACTGCCACTAGGAAGACCACCTTCTGTGAAAGGCGTGAAAGAGAAATATCTCTCATTGGCTCGAAAGGTGGTTTCTGAAGAGCCGTTAGCACCCTGTTCAGATCCCAGGGTTCTAGCGGACGCTTGTAAGGAGGGACTATGTGGCAAACTCCCTGCAGGAACGTGCGGACCTGCGGAAGCCTGGCTAGACGCTTTTGAAAAAACACAGAGAGCGCCGAGACTTGTCCCTTAATAGAGCCGAGAGACAAACCCTTTTCCATTCCGGATTGAAGGAAGGACAGAAAAGTGGGCAAGGCAAATGGCCAGGGAGTAAAACCCTGATCAGAGCACCAGGATAAGAAGATCCTCCACGTCCTGTGGTAGATCTTGGCGGACGTTGGTTTCCTGGCCTGTCTCATAGTGGCAATGACCTCTTGAGATAATCCTGAAGACGCTAGGATCCAGGACTCAATGGCCACACAGTCAGGTTGAGGGCCGCAGAATTCAGATGGAAAAATGGCCCTTGAGACAGTAAGTCTGGACGGTCTGGTAGTGCCCACGGTTGACCCACCGTGAGATGCCACAGATCCGGGTACCACGACCTCCTCGGCCAGTCTGGGGCGATGAGGATGGCGCGGCGGCAGTCGGACCTGATCTTGCGTAATACTCTGGGCAGTAGTGCCAGAGGAGGAAATACATAAGGCAGCCGAAACTGCGACCAATCCTGAACTAATGCGTCTGCCGCCAGAGCTCTGTGATCTTGAGACCGTGCCATGAATGCCGGGACCTTGTTGTTGTGCCGGGACGCCATTAGGTCGACGTCCGGCTTCCCCCAGCGGCAACAGATCTCTTGAAACACGTCCGGGTGAAGAGACCATTCCCCTGCGTCCATGCCCTGGCGACTGAGAAAGTCTGCTTCCCAGTTTTCTACGCCCGGGATGTGAACTGCGGAGATGGTGGAGGCTGTGGCTTCCACCCACAGCAGAATCCGCCGAACTTCCTGGAAGGCTTGCCGACTGCGTGTGCCGCCTTGGTGGTTGATGTATGCCACCGCCGTGGCGTTGTCCGACTGAATTCGGATCTGCCTGCCTTCCAGCCATGGCTGGAACGCCTTTAGGGCTAGATACACTGCCCTTATCTCCAGAACATTGATCTGAAGGGAGGACTCTGGCTGAGTCCAGGTACCCTGAGCCCTGTGGTGGAGGAACACCGCTCCCCACCCTGACAGACTCGCGTCCGTCGTGACCACAGCCCAGGATGGGGGTAGGAATGATTTCCCCTTCGAAAAAGAAGTGGGAAGAAGCCACCACTGAAGGGAGGCCTTGGCTGCCCGAGAAAGGGAGACGTTCCTGTCGAGGGACGTCGACTTCCTGTCCCATTTGCGGAGAATGTCCCATTGAAGTGGACGCAGATGAAACTGCGCAAATGGAACTGCCTCAATTGCTGCCACCATCTTCCCTAGGAAGTGCATGAGGCGCCTCAAGGGGTGCGACTGGGCTCGAAGGAGAGATTGCACCCCTGTCCGTAGTGAACGCTGTTTGTCCAGCGGAAGTTTCACTATCGCTGAGAGAGTATGAAACTCCATCCCGAGATATGTCAGCGATTGGGTCGGTGTCAATTTTGACTTTGGGAAATTGATGATCCACCCGAATCTCTGGAGAGTCTCCAGAGCAATGTTCAGGCTGTGTTGGCATGCCACCTGAGAGGGGGCCTTGACAAGGAGATCGTCTAAGTAAGGGATCACCGAGTGTCCCTGAGAGTGTAGGACTGCTACCACTGTTGCCATGACCTTGGTGAAGACCCGTGGGGCTGTCGCCAGGCTGAAAGGCAGCGCCACGAACTGAAGGTGTTCGTCCCCGATGGCGAAACGCAGGAAGCGCTGATGCTCTGGTGCAATCGGCACGTGGAGATAAGCATCCCTGATGTCGATTGATGCTAAGAAGTCTCCTTGGGACATCGAGGCGATGACGGAGCGGAGAGATTCCATCCGGAACCGCCTGGTTTTCACGTGTTTGTTGAGCAGTTTGAGGTCCAGAACGGGACGGAAAGATCCGTCCTTTTTTGGCACCACAAACAAGATGGAGTAAAAACAGTGACCCCATTGCTGAAGGGGAACAGGGATCACCACTCCTTCTGCCTTCAGAGTGCTCACCGCCTGAAGAAGAGCATCGGCTCGCTCGGGGGGCGGAGATGTTCTGAAGAAACGAGTCGGAGGACGAGAGCGGAACTCTATCCTGTAACCGTGAGACAGAATGTCTCTCACCCATCGGTCTTGGACATGTGGCAACCAGGCGTCGCAAAAGCGGGAGAGCCTGCCACCGACCGAGGATGCGGTTTGGGGAGGCCGAAAGTCATGAGGAGGCCGCTTTGGGAGCGGTTCCTCCGGCGGTCTTTTTAGGACGTGACTTAGACCGCCATGAATCAGAGTTCCTCTGACCCTTCTGTGGCCTGTTGGACGAGGAGAATTGAGACCTGGCTGAGGGCCGAAAGGACCGAAACCTCGATTGTACCTTCCGTTGTTGAGGTCTGTTTGGTTTGGACTGGGGTAAGGACGAGTCCTTTCCCTTGGATTGTTTAATGATTTCATCCAATTGCTCGCCAAACAGGCGGTCACCAGAAAATGGCAAACCGGTTAAGAACTTTTTGGAAGCAGAGTCTGCCTTCCATTCACGTAGCCACATGGCCCTGCGGACTGCCACCGAATTGGCGGATGCTACCGCCGTACGGCTCGCAGAGTCCAGGACAGCATTCATGGCGTAGAACGCAAACGCCGACGCCTGAGAGGTTACGGACACAACCTGCGGAGTAGAGGCACGTGTGACTGCATTAATCTCAGACTGACAAGCTGAGATAGCTTGGAGTGCCCATACGGCTGCGAATGCCGGAGCAAAGGACGCGCTGATAGCTTCATAGATGGATTTCATCAGGAGCTCTATCTGCCTGTCAGTGGCATCCTTGAGTGATGCACCGTCTGCCACTGCAACTATGGATCTAGCCGCCAGTCTAGAGATTGGAGGATCCACCTTGGGACACTGAGCCCAACCCTTGACTACGTCAGGGGGGAAGGGATAACGTGTGTCATTAAGGCGCTTAGTAAAGCGCTTATCTGGAAAAGCTCGGTGTTTCTGGACTGTATCTCTGAAGTCGGAGTGATCAAGAAACGCACTCCGTGTACGTTTGGGAAACCTAAAAAAGAGAATTTTGTTTACTTACCGTAAATTCTTTTTCTTATAGTTCCGTCATGGGAGACCCAGACCATGGGTGTATAGCTACTGCCTCCGGAGGACACACAAAGTTACTACACTCAAAACGTGTAGCTCCTCCCTCCCAGTATATACACCCCCTGCTAGCCAGTCCTAGCCAGTTTAGTGCAAAAGCTGAAGGAGGACATCCACCCACAAGAAGAGACAGAGTAAAAACCGGAAGAACCGGAACCTCTGTCTACAACAATAACAGCCGGTGAAGACACCGGAACAAGAAACCTGCCAACAGGCAATAGGGAGGGTGCTGGGTCTCCCATGACGGAACTATAAGAAAAAGAATTTACGGTAAGTAAACAAAATTCTCTTTTTCTTTATCGTTCCTATGGGAGACCCAGACCATGGGACGTTCCAAAGCAGTCCATGGGTGGGAATAACCAGACAACTGAGAAGCAGGCAAAACCTAACTTCACAAATGGGCGACAGACACCTGAAAGATGCGTCTGCCTAAGCCCGCGTCTGCCAAAGCATAAGCATGCCTTGGATAGAGCTTCGAAAAAAGTATGCAGACTAATTCGAGCTGCAGTCTGACAGACCTACTGAGCCGTAGCCTGGAGCCTGAAAGCCCAAAAGGCACCGACCGGTCTGATCAAATGTGCTCTGATCCCCGGCGGGGAAGGCACTTGAGTACACTTGTTGGGCCTCGGAAATGGCCAATCTAAGCCAACGACCCAGGGTCGGCTTAGATGCCGAGAGACCGCTACGCTGACTAGCGGTCAGCACCAGAGAGAGGTGCACTGCCTAATAACGGCGGTGCAAGACACATAGATCCGGAGCGCCCGCACCAGATCCAGGATATGCAACGCTTTCTCAAACGATGAACAGGAGCCGGACAAAAGGAAGGCAGGAAAATTGCCCCGGATAAGGTGGAAGCAGTAACCACCTCAGGGAAAAAAGTCCGGAGTCGGACGGAGACCACCCTGTCTTGATGCAAAAGGCCAAGAAGGGGGTGACTCCGAGAGAGTACAGCTAGAACTCTCTGGCGGGAAATTATAGCCACTAGAAGACTACTTTCTGTGAAAGATGAAACAAAGAAACCTCCCTAAGAGGCGCAAAGGGGGGTTTCCGGGAACCGGGAGGACCGGATTAAGGTCCCAGGGCTCCATAGGCCGCAGGAAAGGCGGAATAATGTGAGATGCGCCCTGAAAGGAGCGCACCGGAGCCAGCCGGACGATACGCCGCTGGCACATACTGACAGAGCCGAGACCTGTCCCTTATGAGGGATAGTCCTAGCTGTAAACCGGACTGTGAAAGAGACAGGAGGGTCGGCAAGGCCAAAAAGGTCAAAGGACACTTTGGAGCTCGAGTCATAGCGGAGATGACTTCAGGAAGGATACCAGAAGTCGCCAAGATCCAGGACTCAAGATCTGCGCCGTCAATCTGAGAATCCAGAATTCTGACGGAAAAAACGGACCCTTTTGAGAAAAGGTCTGAACGGTCCGGAAGATGCCATGGCAATCCAACGGACAGAAGGAGCAGGTCAGGGTACCAAGCCTGCCTGGGTCAGTCTGGAGAATGAGAATGACCCGACGGCCCCCTTAACTGATCTTGCGCAGGACTCTGGGCAAGAGGTAGAGACGAAGCTGGGATCAAACATGAACCAGTGTGCCTACCGCAAAACCTGAGGATTGTGGACCACGGTTGGACAGCTGAAATAGTCTGCCTCGCAGTTTTCACATCTAGGATGTGGGCTGCGGATATGGTGGACTAGGAGTCCCTTGTCCACTGAAGAATGATGAGCCGCCAAGATTGCCAGACGGCTGAATGTCCCGCCCTGGAAGTTGATGTAGGAAAACGCTGTCACGTTGTCCGACTGGACTCGATGTGCCTAGCCGCCAACAGATGGTGAAGGCTTAGAGAGCTAGAAATACAGCTGTGATTTCCAGCACATTGAACCAGAGGGCTGAATCGGACAGAGTCCA
This sequence comes from Anomaloglossus baeobatrachus, assembly GCF_048569485.1. NCBI lineage: Eukaryota > Metazoa > Chordata > Amphibia > Anura > Aromobatidae > Anomaloglossus > Anomaloglossus baeobatrachus. The sequence continues at coordinate 253,317,443 of NC_134359.1, read as the reverse complement.
AGCGCCCTGCGCTCCACGGTGGAGATATACTGCTCCCAAGGCGGAAAGACCAGCACCCTGGTGAGGATCACCCGGGACGGGGCTAGGAAGGATCATCCCTGAGACAGAGTGGCCGAAACCACCACTGCAACGAGCCCCTGGTCAGTGGCGAAGCCACCACTCCGAGAAGGAGGGAGGTCGCGTGTACAGCGGAAACCCTCCAGTCTCAGAGGACGCAGGAGAAACTGGGCAAGGAATCGCTTCCAATGACGCCACCGTCTGACCAGCACCTTATTTGGTGTCTGATAGAACGACGTCGACCCGGAGGGACTACTGATCGACTAAGAGCAGCTTCACAAGTGCCGACAGAGTCTCGAATTGCGTCCCTGAAAACCTCTGGTGCGAAGTCAGAGTGGACCTGGACAGAATGACAAGCCACCCGAATAGATTAGAGTGGCGAGAGTAAGCGAAGTACTCTACTAAGAGTCTGCGCTGGATGAAACCCCGAGAAGAAAACCGTCCAGGGCAAACGATCACTGCCAACCCCTAGGGGTGCAGGACCCTAATCACAGTAGCCCCAAGGAGAATACTCGAGGGGCCGTGGCTAACCCAAAGGGAAGAGCCACGAATTGGACCACTCCGATGGCAAAACGTAGTCAACGCTGGTGTGAAACTGCGATTGATTCTTGCCGAAAGGCATCCCTGATGCCGATGGCTGCTAGGGAATCTCCTTGGGTTCTTGATTGATCCGGTGAAAAACACACGGAACAAGACCGAGACTCCATGTGAAAACGCCACACCAGACCATGCTTGAAAAGCTAAAGATCCAGGTCGGAAGGCACCGCCCTCTTCGGGGACTAGAAATAGATTTAAGCAAAAATCTCAGAACCGTTCCCAGTCGGGAACCGGAACAATTACTCCGTTGGCCTGCAAGAAATGCCACGGCCTGTGAGAAGGCGGCGGCCTTGGAGCCGGGAGAAGTTGACAGAAAAATCTGTTTGGCGGGTGGACAGAATTCCATCCTGTAGCCATGGGAGATATAAACTCGCCCCCACTGAACGGAGACGGGGTAGAACCATACGTCGCCAAGTGGAGAGAGCCTGCCACCGACCAAGGAGGTGGTTGGCGTGGCCAGATAGCTCGGAGGAAGCTGACTCCGAGGTAGCATCTCCTGTGGTCTTCTGAAGACGCAGCTTCAAGCCATTTGGTTCTATGAACTAAGGCCGAGCTAGAGGACGATCAGAAGGAGGAACGGAAACCACCGAAACCTCAACTGATTCCTGCCCTGGTTTAGGTTTGTGGCAAGGAAGAACTCTCGTCGCCGAGAGCTTCCTAAATTTCACCTAGTTGGTTCCGAAGAGACTGGTCCCACCAAAGGGGAGCCCAGTAAGGAACCTCTATAGAGGCATCTGCCTTCCATTGCCGAAGCCACACCTGCGGATAGCGAGGAAAGTAGCCAAAACCACCGCTGTGCGGTGTCCAGCATGGCAGACTTGGCAGAGGATGGAAAGACTGAAGTCTGGAAGTTCAGGCAACCGTCTTGGGCATAGAGTCCCTGTGAGGGAATGCATCTCCTCTGAGGAGCCATCAGCCACTGACATAACGGTCCGGGCTGAGCCACCTGAGGTGAATGAGCCCACCTCTTGACCATCATTGGTGGACGGGGGAAACCCAGTCCTCAGAATCACGCTTCATGGGAAGCGACTGTCAGAGCGGACCCTGCTGGTTACAGGGGCCTGAAAACTGGCGTGGTTAAGGAACACACGTTGTGTTCACCTAGATAAGGTAACTCCGGCGGATTGAGGTCCAGTACAAAGTTAATGTACCGTGTGATCCTTATAGAGGTGCCGTCAGCCACTGATACAACTATCCGGGCTGAAAGTCTGGACACCGGAGTGGCCACGCTTGGCGAATGAGTACACTCCTTGACCACCTCTGATGGGAGGGGGAGACAGGCAGCAGAACCCCGCTGTGGGATCTGCAGGACAGGCTGCGGGCTTGGACGCAGCGGGTTGAAAACTGGAGTGGTTAAGGAACACACTCCTCGTCTTGTTAAAGGTATACTGATGCCTTTTTGCCAGCGGGGAATACTCCCCTGATACAGGCGGCTGGAGGTCCAATATAATGGACTCTAATCATTCGCATCCCCGTCATCTACGGACGGATCAAAGTACGTAAAGCAGCGTCCGAGCCCCTGATAGAGACATCCTCCTCGTCCAGTGGGTCAGCTCGTATCGGAGCTGCGGGACGGGGAGGACAGGGGACCCTGCGTCTCCCTGTCAGGAGGACGGGGTCTGTGAGCTTTGCTGAGCAAGCAAAAAACGCCCTGAGAAGGGGGTTGCATGCTCAGGGGATGCCGGGACGGCCGACCCCTGGAAAAAGAGATTCCCCCAGGGGTCAGCCACCGAACCCGGAGCAGCTGGAGGGACCATGCATGAGGCTCTAAGCTGAGGGGCCACAGCGGTTATGAGCTCGGTACAGCCGTACGAGACTACCAGCAGTGGATAATAAAAAACAGCCTGCAGCCTCGCTCTGTGAGACCTGCTGCAGAGGTGGGGGGCTCTGTCTAGAATGTCTAGAAAACACAAGACAGGGGTTCAGCCTGGGGAGACTCCAGGCTGAGGCACCACCACCTAAGAACCATGACAGTATGGGTCTGTGCCGGTTCAGGCAATATGAGCTTACATGCAGAACATGTAGTGTACAGCCTTGGAGCTTTGCTCCTAGTGAGACATGCTGCTGAGGAGGAGGTTCTATAATAAAGAATTAACTCCTTCACGATGCCCTGATAGTATATAAAAGTGCACAACCAGAGGTTGTGACTTGTCAGGCCGCTGTGAGTGCCCCCCCAGGTTCCAAGCCTGGACCCCCAGCCATATATTCACTCCCTCTGCACTGCAGAGCAGCCAGCGCCGATCAGCGTACTAAGAACGCTGAGAAAATGGCGCTAGAGTGAGGGGGGTGGGCGGGGGTTAACCCAGGAGCGGGAAACGGAGGGCTAAGAAATGTACAGGGGAGGGAATCATCTCCTCAACAAGAAGTGTCCTCCCCTGTGCAGAGCGGCCGGCGGGCGGCACTGCAGCGTCCCCCTGCATGACTGACATGCCGGGGGTACGAGACGAAACTAGGCCGCGGCTGAAGCCGGGACCTAGAGTTAAACATGCGGCCGAAAATCAGGCATCATCGGCGCGGTACACAGAAAAAAACAGTGGAACCGGCCGGAAACACAGTACAAGCAGCATTATCAAAGTCAAACACTGTCCCCCTAATAAAGTGCCCCACATTGCAGAAGGACCCTCTGAATAACGTCTCTATACTTAGCTTTGAGACGCAGGGTCCAGTCCCTGGTGGGGTGGGGGTCCAGTGCTCCGTCCAGCAGGGTCCTGTCAAAGGGCTGCGGATGGAGGCCGGTCTCCTGCAAAGCAGTGAGAACCGTGTTGGCTCCCACTTCAAGCCAGAGCCCCAGCATGGGATGGTGAAGGAGCGCGGCATGAAGGGCTCTTGCCCTGAATCAACCTTAACAGCACCGCCGCCAGGGGGGTGTGAAGGGACATGCCGGGGGTCCAGTGGACCCGCTTTTCTTCCAAATCTGTAGAAAAAAATGAAAATCAAAAAAGGATGCATGTGTGTGTGTGATCTCTCCTGACACAAAGCAAAAAACTGGCTAGGACTGGCTAGCAGGGGGTGTATATACTGGGAGGGAGGAGCTACACGTTTTGAGTGTAGTAACTTTGTGTGTCCTCCGGAGGCAGTAGCTATACACCCATGGTCTGGGTCTCCCATAGGAACGATAAAGAAATGGAATTTCTCCTGCTGAGAAGCTGACTCCTCTATCTGAGGAGTTAGAGGAGAAAGATCCAACACCTGATTGATGGACGCTATAAGGTCGTTTACTATGGCGTCCCCTTCAGGTGTATCAAGGTTGAGAGCAACGTCAGAATCAGAGCCCTGATCTGCCACCTCCGCTTCATCCTCCAGAGAGTCCTCATGCTGAGACCCTGAACACTGTGATGAAGTCGAGGGAAGCTCCCGGCGAGCCCGCTTAGCCGGTCTGGGACTGCGGTCCGTGTCAGAGTCCTCACCGTGGGACCTATGAGTCGCCCCAGGAGCACTTTGCTGCGCCGACCGAGGGGGGTCTGAGGGAAAAGGTTCAACAGTGCCCGGGGCCTGTGTTACAGGTCTGGACTGCAAAGCTTCTAGTATCTTAGCAGACCATTTATCCATAGACTCAGAAAGTTTGTCAGCGAATACTGCAAACTCTGTCCCTGTCACCTGGACAGTGGCAGCAGGTGGTTCCACCTGGGCCGAGGGTCCCACCAGTGGCAGAGGCTCCGGCTGAGTGAGTGTCACAGGGGCAGAGCATTGCACACAATGAGGGTAGGTGGAACCTGCAGGTAGCATAGCCGCACATGAGGTACAGGTTGCAAAGTAAGCCTGTGCCTTGGCACCCTTGCTTTTTGCGGACGACATGCTGTTGTCTCCTCTTAGAGCAATCAGAGAGGGTATATAGCCAAAGCAATAGTGCGGCCGTACAGAGTAAATGTATACAATATAAGCATATAAATATACACTTCGGCACCCAGGGGGGCAAGCACCTAGTAACAGGTGCGGCTTACCGACCGCCCTCAGCGTTTGTGTGACCACCAGATTCCCTGCCTGGGCCTCCCAGAGCTGTAGGAGCTCGTCTCTGAAGTTCTCCAGCGTCAGAAGTGCGGGAATCTGGTGCCCCACGGTGCTCAGTGAGGGGGGAGGAGGATACTAAGTATGCTCCAGCCCTCAGCGCTGACGTCCAGTGCAGCGTCCCGCCCTTACCCCTGACTGGCAGGCCCGGGGGCGGGAATATGCGGTACTAGGCCGCAAAAGCCGGGGACTAAAGTTATAAGCGCGGCCGGCAAACAAGCGCGGTCAGCGCGGTAGTCCCGGCGCACAAACACAACCAGCAGCTGCTGCAGCGTCCATTAGACAGGCGCTCTATGCGCCGTCCCCAAGGGGACACAGAGTACCTCAGAGGAGCAGGGCCTGTCCCTGACGATACCCGGTCTCCTGTCCAGCAGATTCCCCCAGGGGCTGCGGAGGGAGCACGGTGCCAGTGCCTGGTGACCGGTTAGGATCCCACTTCACCCAGAGCCCCTAAGGGATGTGGAAGGAAAACAGCATGTGGCTCCAGCCTTTGTACCCGCAATGGGTACCTCAACCTTAACAGCACCGCCGACCAGAGTGGGGTGAGAAGGGAGCATGCCGGGGGCCCTGTTATGGGCCCTCTTTTCTTCCATCCGATATAGTCAGCAGCTGCTGCTGACTAAATTGTGGAGCTTGCGTGCATGTGTGCCTCCTTCAACACAAAGCATAAAAACTGAGGAGCCCGTGATGCACGGGGGGGTGTATAGGCAGAGGGGAGGGGTTTACACTTTTAAGTGTAATACTTTGTGTGGCCTCCGGAGGCAGAAGCTATACACCCAATTGTCTGGGTCTCCCAATGGAGCGACAAAGAAAAACCGTTAGCAGTGCACCGGGACAGGAAGATTTGCCAAGACCTATAATAGATCTTGGCGGACGTTGGCTTCCTGGCCTGTCTCATGGTGGTAAGGACATCCTGAGATAACCCTGAAGACGCTAGGAGCCAGGACTCAATGGCCACACAGTCAGGTTGAGGGCCACAGAATTCAGATGGAAAAACGGACCTTGTGACAACAAGTCTGGGCGGTCTGGAAGTGCCCCCGTTGACCCACCGTGAGATGCCACAGATCCGGATACCACGACCGCCTCGGCCAGTCTGGAGCGACGAGAATGGCGCGACGGCAGTCGGACCTGATCTTGCATAGTACTCTGGGCAGCATTGCCAGAGGGGGAAACACATACGGCAGTCGGAACTGCGACCAATCCTGCACTAACGCGTCCGCCACCAGAGCTCTGTGATCCTGAGACCGTGCCATGAAGGCCGGGACCTTGTTGTTGTGCCGTGACGCCATGAGATCGACGTCCGGGGTTCCCCAGCGGCGACAGAGCTCCCGAAACACGTCTGGGTGAAGAGACCATTCCCCCGCGTCCATGCCCTGACGACTGAGAAAATCTGCTTCCCAGTTTTCTACGCCCGGGATGTGAACTGCGGAGATGGTGGAGCCTGTGTCTTCCACCCACTGCAGAATCCGCCGGACTTCCTGGAAGGCCAGACGACTGCGAGTGCCGCCTTGGTGATTGATGTAGGCGACGGCAGTGGCGTTGTCCGACTGGATTCGGATCTGCCTGCCCTCCAGCCACCGATGGAAAGCCAATAGGGCTAGATATACTGCCCTTATCTCCAAAATATTGATCTGAAGGGACGATTCTATCGGAGTCCAGGTTCCTTGAGCCCTGTGGTGGAGAAAAACCGCTCCCCAACCTGACAGGCTCGCGTCCGTGGTGACCACAGCCCAGGTTGGGGGTAGGAATGATCTTCCTCCCGACAGAGATGTGGGTAGGAGCCACCACTGAAGTGATGTTTTGGTCGCGAGGGAAAGAGAGACGTTCTTGTCGAGGGAAGCCGCACTCTTGTCCCATTTGCGGAGAATATCCCATTGGAGTGGCCAAAGATGAAATTGTGCAAACGGCACTGCCTCCATAGCTGCCACCATCTTCCCCAGGAAGTGCATGAGGCGCCTTAAGGGGTGTGATTGACTCCGAAGAAGTGATTGCACCCCTGCCTGCAGAGAAAGCTGTTTGTCCCGCGGTAGCTTGACTAACGCTGGCTGTGTGTGAAACTCCATCCCAAGGTAAGTCAGTGATTGGGTTGGTGTCAACTTGGATTTCGGGACGTTGATGATCCACCCGAACTGCTGGAGAGTCGCCAGAGCGACGGTAAGGCTTTGTTGACACGCCACCCGAGAAGGGGCCCTGACTAGGAGATCGTCCAAGTAGGGGATCACCGAGTGGCCCTGAGAGTGCAGGACCGCCACGACGGATGCCATGACTTTGGTGAAAGCCCGTGGGGCTGTCGCCAGGCCGAAGGGCAATGCGACGAACTGGAGGTGTTCGTCCCCGATGGCGAAACGCAGGAAACGATGTTCGGGTGCGATCGGCACATGGAGATAAGCATCCTTGATGTCGATCGATGCCAGGAAGTCTCCTTGTGACATTGAGGCGATGACAGAGCGGAGAGATTCCATCCGAAACAGTCTGGTTCTCACATGTCTGTTGAGCAGCTTGAGGTCCAGAACGGGACGGAATGAACCGTCCTTTTTGGGCACTACGAACAAGTTGGAGTAAAAGCCGCGACCACGTTCCTGAGGGGGAACGGGGATCACAACACCTTCTGACTTCAGAGCGTCCACTGCCTGAAAAAGAGCATCGGCCTGAGCGGGGGGCGGGGAGGTTCTGAAGAAACGAGCCGCAGGACGTGAGCTGAACTCTATCCTGTAACCCTGAGACAGAATGTCTCTCACCCATCGGTCTTGAACATGTGGCCACCAGGCGTCTCCAAAGCGGGAGAGCCTGCCACCGACCGAGGATGCGGCTAGGGGAGGCTGAGAGTCACGAGGAGGCCGTCTTGGAGGCAGTGCCTCCTGCGGCCTTTTGGGGGCGTGACTTGGACCGCCACGCATAGGAGTTCCTCTGGCCTTTCTCCGGCCTGTTGGACGAGGAGGATTGTGGCTTGGCGGAGGGACGAAAGGACCGAAACCTTGATTGTATTTTCCGTTGCGGAGGCTTCTTAGGTCTGGACTGGGGTAAGGAGGATTCCTTTCCCTTGGATTCCTTAATAATCTCATCCAATCGTTCGCCAAATAAACGGTCGCCAGAAAAGGCAGACCAGTTAAGAACCTTTTGGAAGCAGAGTCTGCTTTCCATTCGCGCAGCCACATGGCCCTGCGGACTGCCACGGAGTTAGCAGATGCTACAACCGTACGGCTAGCGGAGTCCAGGACGGCGTTCATGGCGTAGGACGAAAAGGCAGATGCCTGGGAAGTCAAAGACGAAACATGCGGAGCAGAATTCCGTGTGACAGCATTAATCTCAGCCAGACAAGCCGAGATCGCTTGGAGAGCCCACACAGCGGCAAAGGCCGGGGCGAAAGACGCGCCCGTGGCCTCATAGATGGACTTCACCAAGAGCTCTATCTGTCTGTCAGTGGCATCCTTCAGGGATGAGCCATCTGCAACAGACACAACGGATCTAGCAGTCAATTTGGAGACTGGCGGATCCACCTTGGGAGAGTGAGACCAGCCCTTAACAACTTCAGATGGAAAGGGATAACGCGTGTCAGTATGCCGTTTAGCAAAGCGCTTGTCCGGGACCGCCCTGGGCTTCTGGACAGCATCCCTGAAGTTAGAGTGATCAAAAAACGTAGTTCGCGTACGCTTGGGGAACCGAAACTGATGTTTCTCCTGCTGAGAAGCCGACTCCTCCACAGGAGGAGGCGGGGGAGAGAGATCCAACACCTGGTTGATGGATGAGATAAGATCATTTACTAAGGCATCCCCCTCAGGTGTATCAAGGTTAAGGGCGAAGTCAGGGTCAGAGCCCTGAGCTCCCACATCCGCCTCGTCTTCCTGAGAGTCCTCCGAGCAGCGTGAGGAAGACGGGGAAGAGTCCCAGCGAGACCGCTTTGCCGGTCTGGGACTGCGGTCCGGGCAGGAGTCCTCCGCCTGAGACCTAGGGGCCAACCTGGGAGCGCGCTGCGGCGCGGACCGAGAGGGGCCTGGAGGAGACAAGCTAACAGGAACCGGGGCCTGTGAAGGGTCCGGTCTGGATTGCAATGCCTCCAGGAGCCTAGAAGACCATTTGTCCAAAGACTGTGCCATGGATTGAGAAAGGGACTGAGAGAGTTTCTCAGCAAAAGAGGCCAACCCCTGTGACTCTGTCCCTGCATGTTCAGGGGGAGCAGGGGGGTCTACCTGAGCCGAGGGGCCCACCAGTGCCCGAGGCTCCGGCTGAGCAAGCGTGGCAAAAGTCGAACACTGCTCACAGTGAGGGTACGTGGATCCCGCAGGCAACATAGCCCCACAAGAGGTACAGGCCTCGAAAAAAACCTGTGCCTTAGCAGTTTTGCTCCTTGTGGACGACATGCTGTTGTCTCCTAGGAGAGTGACCAACTGAGGGTATATAGGGACCAAGGTATACGGACTGATCGAACAGATATATATATCTATTGTATAAATATATATATATGTATCTATACCGGCACCCCAGGGGGGCCGGTGTGGCTTACCGACCGCTAACGAGCGGAGTGTGTCCTCTAGATTCCCTGCTTTGGATCCCCCGGAGCTGCTGAGCTGTTCACTGAGAAGCAGCCACCGGCAGAATGCCAGAAAATGGCCGCCGGAGCTCTCAGGGGAGGAGTGGAGCCGAGGGCGGCGCCAGCCAAGAGCGGGAATCTGGGGTCCCCACAGTGGTCAGTGAGGGGGGAGGAAGACATGCAGGATGCTCCAGCCCTCACATCCGACGTCATGCCGGAGAACCCGCCCTTACCCCTGACAGGCAGGCCCGGGGGCGGGATTTTTGCGACTAGGCCGCGGTGAAGCCGGGGACTAAATTTGAGGCCGCGCCCGACAAGCAGGCACGGTCGGCGCGGAAGTCCACCGGCCTCCTCAGTTTTAAAACTACCGCGGCTCCCGGGAAGAAGGTGCGCTCTCTGTACGATCCCCGACAGGGATACAGAGTACCTTTAAGTTGCAGGGCCCGGTCCCTGGGGTTGAAGAGGCTCCGGTCCGGCAGGTTCCCTCAGGGGCTGCGGATGGAGCACGGTCCCAGCAAATGGAAGACCGCTCAGGATCCCACTTCTCCCAGAGCCGCTAAGGGATGGTGAAGGAGACGGCATGTGGCTCCAGCCTCTGTACCCGCAATGGGTACCTCAACCTTAACAACACCGCCGACATAGTGGGGTGAGAAGGGAACATGCCGGGGACCCCGTGGGGGTCCTCTTTTCTTCCAACCGACATAAATAAGTCTGAGAATTCATGAGTGGATGTGTGCCTCCTTCCACACAAAGCATAAAACTGAGGAGCCCGTGGTCCACGGGAGGGTGTATAGGCAGAGGGGAGGGGTTACACTTTTAAGTGTAATACTTTGTGTGGCCTCCGGAGGCAGAAGCTATACACCCAATTGTCTGGGTCTCTCAATGGAGCGACAAAGAAATTAATATTTACCCCTATATGCAAATCCATAATCATCCATGAAGATTCTCTTCATAGTAACTGTACTATAAAGCTAATATATGTGCTTAAAAGGGAATCTATCAGCAGTGTTTTGCTATGTAATCTGACAGCAGTATTGTGTAGGGACAGAGACCCTGATTCCAGCAATGTATAACTTACTTTACTGGATGCAGCAGTTGTGATACAATCGGTTTCTTTGCTGTGGATCTAGTAGAGCTCAGAATGACTAATTGTGTCTCACTCCGTCCACAACACTGATTGGCAGCTGTGTACACTGCATATACATAGATAGCTGCTAATCAGTGATGGGGGGGGGTCGGGTTGGACTAGGAGGCATTAGACATCTAGTTCTGTAACGATAACCTGATTTTATTGGAATAGCAAAACAAAGCTCAATAAATTACATTGCTGCAATCAGGGTCTCTGCCCCTACATCGTGTTGCTTTCAAGATTACATAGCAAAATCTTCTCTAAAGAGTGAAAACACCATGACCTACATGAATTACCTATATAGGGCTTTAGCTCTTCGGGAAGAAACCTTGCACTTAAAAGAGAATGTCACCAGGTTTTTACCAGCTATTTTAATTGCAGCATACCATAGAGACAGAGACCCTGATTCCAGTGATGTGTCACATACTGGGCTGCTTAGTATAGTTTTGATAAAATCACTGTAGAATATCATTACAGGACTACTTGGCGTGCTGCAGGTAGTCCAGCATATTCATGAGCTCCTGTATAACTGCTAGATCTGCAGCAGAGAAAGAAGGGAATTTTGTTTACTTACCGTAAATTCCTTTTCTTCTAGCTCCAATTGGGAGACCCAGACAGTGGGTGTATAGCTACTGCCTCTGGAGGCCGCACAAAGAACTACACTTAAAAGTGTAAGGCCCCTCCCCTTCTGGCTATACACCCTCCCGTAGGAGTACGGATTCCTCAGTTTTAGTACCAAAGCAAGAAGGAGGAAAGCCAATAACAGTTTCAAAAACAAATTCAATCCGATAACAAGATCGGAGAACTTAAGAAACAACATGAACAACATGTGCACCCGAAAAACGAAACCCTAAGAACAAATAGGGCGGGTGCTGGGTCTCCCAATTGGAGCTAGAAGAAAAGGAATTTACGGTAAGTAAACAAAATTCCCTTCTTCTTTTTCGCTCCTAATTGGGAGACCCAGACAGTGGGACGTCCAAAAGCAGTCCCTGGGTGGGTAAAAAGATACCACATGAACGGGCTGTCAGACAGCCTCTTCCTACAGGTGGGCCACCGCCGCCTGAAGGACCTGTCTACCTAGGCTGGCATCTGCCGAAGCGTAGGTATGCACTTGATAGTGTTTGGTAAACGTGTGCAGACTCGACCAGGTAGCCGCCTGGCACACTTGCTGAGCCGTAGCCTGATGCCGCAATGCCCAGGACGCACCCACGGCTCTGGTAGAATGGGCCTTCAGTCCAGATGGAATCGGAAGCCCAGCAGAACGGTATGTGTGAAGAATTGGTTCCTTGATCCACCGCGCCAGGGTGGATTTGGAAGCTTGCGATCCCTTATGCTGACCAGCGACTAGGACAAAGAGCGCATCAGAACGGCGTAGAGACGCCGTGCGAGAAATGTAAATCCTGAGTGCTCTCACCAGGTCCAACAGATGTAAACCCTTTTCAAATTGGTGAACTGGATGCGGACACAAAGATGGCAAAGTGATATCCTGATTGAGATGAAAGGAAGAAACCACCTTGGGAGAAAACTCAGGAATTGGACTCAGTACTACCTTGTCTTGGTGAAACACCAGGAAGGGAGATTTGCAAGATAACGCCGCTAGCTCGGACACTCTTCGAAGAGACGTGACCGCCACAAGAAAAACTACCTTTTGTGAAAGCCGAGAAAGGGAAACCTCTTTCAAAGGCTCGAAAGGCGGCTTCTGGAGAGCAATGAGAACCTTGTTCAGATCCCAGGGTTCCAATGGCCGTCTGTAAGGAGGAACGATATGACGAACTCCTTGGAGAAACGTGCGTACTTTAGAAAGCCGTGCCAAGCGCTTCTGAAAGAATATGGATAGCGCGGAGACTTGACCCTTAAGAGAGCTAAGCGACAAACCTTTTTCCAACCCAGACTGCAGGAAGGAAAGAAAAATTGGCAATGCAAATGGCCAGGGAGAAAACCCTTGAGCCAAGCACCACGCTAAGAATATCTTCCACGTCCTGTGATAGATCTTAGCTGAGGATGGTTTTCTAGCCTGTCTCATTGTGGAAACAACTTCATGAGATAAACCTGAGGCCGCTAGGATCCAGGACTCAATGGCCACACAGTCAGGTTCAGGGCCGCAGAATTCAGATGGAAAAACGGCCCTTGAGACAGCAAATCTGGACAGTCTGGTAGTGTCCACGGTTGGCCTACCGTGAGATGCCACAGATCCGGGTACCACGACCTTCTTGGCCAATCTGGAGCGACGAGTATGGCTCGATGGCAGTCGGACCTGATTTTCCGGAGAACTCTGGGTAACAATGCTAGAGGTGGAAACACATAGGGGAGTCGGAATTGCGACCAATCCTGAACCAAGGCGTCTGCCGCCAGTGCTCGGTGATCGTGAGACCGTGCCATGAAAACTGGGACCTTGTTGTTGTGCCGTGACGCCATCAGATCGACGTCCGGCGTCCCCCAGCGGCAACAGATCTGCTGAAACACGTCCGGGTGAAGGGACCATTCTCCTGCGTCCATGCCCTGGCGACTGAGAAAGTCCGCTTCCCAGTTTTCCACGCCTGGGATGTGAACTGCGGATATGGTGGACGCTCTGCTTTCCACCCACGTCAAAATCCGCTGGACTTCTTGAAAAGCTTGGCGACTGCGTGTTCCCCCTTGGTGGTTGATGTACGCCACCGCCGTGGAATTGTCCGACTGAATCCGAATCTGCTTGCCTTCCAGCCATTGTTGGAAGGCTCGCAGGGCAAGATAGATTGCTCTGATTTCCAGAACATTGATCTGCAGGGTGGACTCTTCCTGAGTCCACGTCCCCTGAGCCCTGTGGTGGAGAAACACCGCTCCCCACCCTGATAGGCTCGCATCCGTCGTGACCACTGCCCAGGACGGGGGAAGGAACGACTTTCCCTGTGACAATGAGGTGGGGAGAAGCCACCAACGCAGAGAGTCCTTGGCAGTCTGAGAGAGGGAGACAGTCCTGTCGAGGGACGTCGATTTCCCCTCCCATTGGCGTAGAATGTCCCATTGTAGAGGGCGCAGATGAAACTGCGCGAACGGGACTGCCTCCATTGCTGCTACCATCTTTCCTAGGAAATGCATGAGGCGCCTCAGTGAGTGCGACTGGCTCTGAAGGAGAGATTGTACTCCAGTCCGTAGCGAGCACTGCTTGTCCAGTGGAAGCTTCACTATCGCTGAGAGAGTATGAAACTCCATGCCAAGATAAGTCAGAGATTGGGTCGGGGTTAGATGAGACTTTGGAAAGTTGATAATCCACCCGAAACTCTGGAGAGTGTCTAGTGCCACCTTCAGACTGTGCTGGCATGCCTCTTGAGAGGGTGCCTTTATAAGCAGGTCGTCTAGATACGGGATGACCGAGTGACCCTGCGAGTGCAGAACAGCTACTACTGCTGCCATGACTTTGGTGAAGACCCGGGGGGCTGTTGCCAGACCGAAAGGTAACGCTACGAACTGCAGGTGTTCGTCGTGTATGACGAAGCGTAGGAAACGCTGATGCTCTGGTGCAATCGGCACGTGGAGATACGCATCTTTGATATCTATTGATGCTAGAAAATCTCCTTGAGACATTGAGGCTATGACGGAGCGTAGGGATTCCATCCGGAACCTCCTGACTTTTACGTGTCTGTTGAGCAACTTTAGATCCAGGACGGGTCGATACGATCCGTCCTTTTTTGGGACCACAAACAGATTGGAGTAAAAACCGTGACCTTGTTCCTGAAGAGGGACGGAGGTCACCACTCCTTCCGCCTTTAGAGCGGCCACCGCCTGCAACAGAGCATCGGCTCGGTCTGGCGGTGGAGAAGTTCTGAAGAAACGAGTTGGCGGACGAGAACTGAACTCTATCCTGTACCCGTGAGACAGAATATCCCTCACCCAACGGTCTTTGACGCGTGACAGCCAAATGTCGCCAAAGTGGGAAAGCCTCCCACCGACCGCGGGTGTGGGAATCGGAGACTGCAAGTCAGGAGGACGCCGTCTTGGCAACGGTTCCTCCGGCTGTCCTTTTTGGGCGTGACTGAGACCTCCAAGAATCTGAGCGTCTCTGGTCTTTTTGAGTCTTTTTTGACGAGGCGAATTGGGACCTGCCCGGTCCTCGAAAGGACCGATAACCAGACTGACCCTTCCTCTGTTGGGGTTTGTTTTGTCTGTGTTGCGGTAAGGATGAGTCCTTACCCTTGGAGTGTTTGATGATTTCATCCAAACGCTCTCCAAACAATCGGTCACGAGAAAAAGGCAAATTGGTTAAGCACTTCTTGGAATGAGAATCTGCTTTCCAATGTCTCAACCACAGGGCCCTACGCAAAACAACGGAGTTGGCTGACGCCACTGCCGTGCGGCTTGTAGCGTCAAGAACAGCATTAATCGCGTACGACGCGAATGCCGCCATTTGCGAGGTCAATGGTGCTACCTGCGGGGCAAATGCACGTGTGACTGAGTCGACTTGCGCAAGCCCGGCTGAGATAGCTTGGAGTGCCCATACGGCCGCAAAAGATGGCGCTAACGACGCTCCAATCGCTTCATAGATGGATTTCAGCCAGAGCTCCATCTGCCTGTCAGTGGCATCTTTAAGTGCCGCTCCATCTTCAACTGCAACCAAGGATCTAGCTGCAAGCCTGGAAATTGGAGGATCCACTTTTGGACACTGGGTCCAACCCTTGACCACCTCAGGGGGAAAAGGATAGCGTGTATCTTTAAGCCGTTTAGAAAAACGCCTTTCAGGATAAGCGTGGGGTTTCTGGATTGCGTCTCTAAAGTCAGCGTGGTCCAGAAAAGTGCTTAATGTACGCTTAGGGTATCTGAAATGGATTCTCTCGTGCTGCGAAGCTGACTCCTCTACAAGAGGAGCTGGTGGGGAAATATTTAACATCTTATTGATGTTAAATATAAGATCATTAACTATGGCGTCACCATCTGGTGTATCTAGATTGAGAGCGGTCCCAGGATCAGAATCCTGATCAGTTACGTCCGCCTCATCACCCATAGATTCATCTCGCTGGGATCCTGACCATTGAGATGAATGTGAAGGCCCGTCATAGCGAGCCCGCTTAGGCTGCCCGGGGCTATCGTCCGAGTCAGAGTCTTCACCCTGAGGTGTATGTGCCCGTCCCGGAGCTTGGAGGTAATTCAGCTGAGGGGGACCAGGGGGCAATGATTGCACAGTGTCCGTGGCCTGAAGTACAGGCCTAGCTCGCAATGTGTCAAGAATTTGTGACATAGTGAGAGACATTCTGTCAGCAAAAGCTGCAAACTCAGTTCCTGTCACCTGGACAGCATTCACAGGTGGTACACCCTGGGTCACGTCCAGCAGAGGTCCCGACTGTGCAAGCGCCGCAGGGGCCGAGCACTGCACACAATGGGGGTCCGTGGAGCCTGCCGGTAGAAAAGTCCCACATGCGGTGCAGGAAGCATATAATGTCTGTGCCTTGGCACCCTTGCGTTTTACGGACGACATGCTGCTGGCTCTCTGCAATGTGAGAGAGTCTATAGCCAAAGGGCGACCAGCGCTATGCAATACAAAGTATTTGTAGAAACAAAATACTAAGAATACTACTGGCACAAGAGGGGGTGAGCCCTGAGGGCTGCTTACCGCCCGCTGAATAGCGGGTAAGAGGCGCAGAATTCCTTGTCTGGGTCTCCCCGGCTCCCCTCTGCAGCTCAGCGTGTCAGCAGGAATGGCTGCCGGCGTCTGTGGAGAGGGGCGGTCCGTGGGAGTTCCTAAACAAAAGTGCGGGAAACAGTGTCCCCTCTGTGCCTATTGTGAGGGCTGGAGTATGTAAAAACGACTCCAGCCCTCGGCGCTGATGCACTGACCAGCGTCCCGCCCCTCTCCTGACTGGCAGGTCTGGGGGCGGGAACGAACGGAAGCAGGCCGCAAAAGCCGGGGACTCGAGTTATCAGCGCGGCCGCCGTAAAAGCGCGGCCCGCGCTGAAGTCCCCGGCGCACCACAAGTGCCAGCCGCGCCGCAGTCCCAGCGGCCGGCGCGACCGATTCCCAGAAGTGTGCCTGCTTCAGCGAAGCTGAATGAGGCCATGGCACAAGCGCCGCAGCGCTGATGTCCCCGGCGCACTACAACACCCAGCATGCTGCGGTGTGAGCGCCAAATGCACGGGGACACAGAGTACCTTGAGGAAGCAGGGCCATGTCCCTGATGTACTCCGCTCCATCCAGCATCTTCTCCAGGGGCTGTAGATGGAGCACGGTCTCAGTGCCTGGAGACCAGTAAATCCCACTTCACCCAGAGCCCTGTAAAAAGGGATGGGGAAGGAATCAGCATGTGGGCTCCTGCCGCCGTACCCGCAATGGGTACCTCAACCTTACAAACACCTCCGACATACAGTGGGGTGAGAAGGGAGCATGCTGGGAGCCCTGTATGGGCCCTCTTTTCTTCCATCCGACATAGTCAGCAGCTGCTGCTGACTAAAAACAATGGAGCTATGCGTGCGTGTCTGACCTCCTGCGCACAAAGCTAAAACTGAGGAATCCGTACTCCTACGGGAGGGTGTATAGCCAGAAGGGGAGGGGCCTTACACTTTTAAGTGTAGTTCTTTGTGCGGCCTCCAGAGGCAGTAGCTATACACCCACTGTCTGGGTCTCCCAATTAGGAGCGAAAAAGAAACATTGATTTTATCAAAATGACAGCACACAGCTCAGTAGGCTACTTTCACACATCAGTTTTTTTCCATCAGGCACAATCCGGAAAAAAAATGGATAAAACTGATCCAGTGCCGGATCCATTTTATCCCAATTGATTTGTATTAGCACCGGTTTGTGCCTGATGGCCTTGCGTTGCATCCGGCTTTTGCCGGTTCCGTCGTAATTGGCTAATGGGGCGGCCGGATGGAACGTATTTTGTAATGGTTTTTTGTTTGACAAAAAAAACGCATCGCGTCGGATCCGGTGTGATTTACAATGGAAGCCTATGGACACCGGATCTGGCGTAGTGCAACAAAAAAACGGATGCGGCTGCCGGATCCATTTTTATAAACTGAGCATGCTCCAATGTATTGTAAAAAACGGATCCAGCAAAATAATGGACGAAGGCTGCTTTCACACTACGTTTTTTTAACATCCGTCATGAACGTTTTTTTAATGCAAAAACGGATCCAGTGCAAATGCGTTTTCATTTCAATGCATTTGCAATGGACTCGTGTCTACATGCGTTTGCGTGCGTTATAGTGAGGATCCAGCGACTTGCAGTTTTTTAACTTTTTTCAAAAACGCTACTTGTAGCGTTTTTGAGCTGCGTCCAAATACTGCAAATTGCTGGATCCTGACCAAACAGCATGCAAACGCATGTGAACGCTGGCGTGCTGATAGACAGGATCCTGCTTGCTCTACTGAGCATGCCCAGAAACCAGCCTCGCGTGATCAGTCTCCCTTCCCCCTCTCCCCCTCCCCCACCTGAGAGCGGAGGACGCTCATAACCAAAGTAAATATTGGGTAACCGCGGGCTTAGTTACCCGATGTTTATCTTGGTTACGTGTGCAGGCAGCCCTGCTCCTAGCAGCTGCAGAGGCTCGTAACCAATGTAAATATCCGGTATCCAAGCAAGTTACCCGATGTTTACCTTGGTTACGAGCCTCCGCAGTTGTCAGATTTCAGCTCCCAGTCTTTCACGCTCAGGTCCCCTCACTCCCGATCACATGACTCCAATGCCCGCCCATAAACTCAAAGTGACAGGATCCTGCAAAATAACACATGTTTGTATGCGTTTTTCTCTGCAAAAACAGGATCCGTGTTTGCAGCAAAAAAAAACAAAACGTTCATGACGCATGTTAAAAAAAAACCGTAGTGTGAAAGCAGCCAAACCTGTTGCAAAAACGGATGTGCCGGATCCGTTTTTTGATGGATCAGGTACACCGGATCCGTATAAAAAAAAAAAAAAAAATATGGATCAGGTGCATCAGTTTTTGCATAT